>NC_140939.1:142491596-142494096 GCF_014529385.1 Adiantum capillus-veneris
CCCCCCCCCCCCCCCCCCCCCCCCCCCCTTAACTTGATCATAAACACAACCGCCATTTACTTTATTTATGACTTCTCAATTGTTGCTGCAATAGGCCTCATATAGTCTCCTCTATCAACCCCCTGGTTGCCAACAGGTGATTCGCCACGAGCCAAATTTTCAAGGAAAGAGAGGGCATCCATGTGTCACTCTCTCCTTCATTTCAAAAACTTACTTTAAGAAACATTTGGCTTGAAATGTAAAAGTGAAGGGTAAGTCAGAAATCATTTGGTTTGAAATGTAAAAGTGAACGGTAAGTAGGTGTCCCCAATTTTGGAACGAGGTGGATTAGCCGGTATCTTGGGAGATGCTTTTGGTAAACTTGAAGTGAAAAAGGGGGAGCAAACACGGGGACATAGAAAGAGAGAGAGAGAGAGAGAGAGAGAGAGAGAGAGAGAGAGAGAGAAATCTCATTTCGTGATGCAGTAGAGAATGGAGCAGGCACGTGGAAAGAGAGAGAGAGAGAGAGAGAGAGAGAGAGAGAAATTGAAGCATTCTGATCTTGCTATATCTCTTCTCGGCGGCCATCGTGAACAGACTCACTTTCTCCTTGCATGGTAGCTTGTGCACATGCACGCACAGCCGGCAGTCCCGACAGTCAGATGAGAGCACATACTTCAAGATGGTAGTTGCCGATCGAAGGCCTGGGAGGGAAAAACACAGCGCAGAGTGAGAGGGCAGCGAGGGAGCTGCAATAGCAAGGTCTGGCGGTGAGGAGGCAGGGCAGAGGGCAGGACGAGAGAGACAGCGAGGGAGCTGCACAGCAGGGTCTGGCGGTGGGTGCGCATGTACGGTAGAGGGCAGAGATGGAAGAGAGAGGAGAGAGAGGGATAAGGGAATCTGGGTAGATTCCAGTTAATGGGAGAGTGGATCGAGTAGCAAGTACAGTAATGGTAGAAAATGAAAATACTTAGTTTTGACTTCTTCTGTCAAAAAGTCACAGCACTTAGTACTATATATATTTTTATATTTTTTAAAGTCTTTAGCAAGGCCATCGAGTTTCAAGTGAAACTCCAGCCTTCAATTTTGAAGGGTGATTACTTTTGTTTTTGTAAAGGGTGGCTCTACTTTGTAGCTTGGGAAAATAACGAGCAATGACCTGTGTCACATGTCGATAAGTTGGTCCGCCTCGAATGTGCATATATGTGTGCATGTGTGCACATGCACGTGCGCACATGTGTGTGTGTGTGTGTGTGTGTGTGTGTGTGTGTGTGTGTGAGAGAGAGAGAGAGAGAGAGAGAGAGAGAGAGAGAGAGAGAGAGAGAGTGAGATTAGGTTTCATTTTCTATGGCACTATCGTGTGTGTCGCAGGTCTGTGTGTGTGTGTGTGTGTGTGTGTGTGTGTGTGAGAGAGAGAGAGAGAGAGAGAGAGAGACGTCTTCATTATTTGTTGTAGCTTTTGTGTGTGTGTGTGTGTGTGTGTGTGTGTGTGTGTGTGTGTGTGAGAGAGAGAGAGAGAGAGAGAGAGAGAGACGTCTTCATTTTTTGTTGTAGCTCTGTGTGTGTGTGTGTGTGTGTGTGTGAGAGAGAGAGAGAGAGAGAGAGAGAGAGAGAGAGAGAGAGGGCCAATCCCATTTAGTCCTACTGAGGAGTGTGTGTTTATTTGTGTTCGAAGAGAGAGAGTGCCATTGATTGTCCTTGGCGCTTGACAGAGAATGCTCCCCCCCCCCCCCCCCCCCCCCCCCCCCCCCCCCCCCCCCCCCCTTAAACTTGATCATGAACACAACCCGCCATTTACTTCATGTATGACTTCTCAAATGTTGCTGCAATAGGCCTCATATAGTCTCCTCTATCAACACCCCTGGTTGCCAACAGCTGATACGCCACGAGCCCCACACCCTTATACAACCTCAATCCTCTGCTGGCCGGGATGCCAAGACTCTGGATCCAATATATGTCCCACTCGCCACAAGCGCTTGCTGAGCCACCTACTCCTCTACCATTACCTGTCCGCCACCCTTGATCCAGACGAGCTCCATTTTTGCCTAGCTGCAACCCTCCACACCACGAGAGAGAGAGAGAGAGAGAGAGAGAGAGAGAGAGAGAGAGAGAGAGAGGGAGAGTCCCACATTCGTCTCCACACTTTCTTCGTCTTTTTTTGGCCAGTCGGCAGATGCTACAATGTTGAGAGCTCCAACGTGACCATCTAGGCTTTTTAGCTTTCCCAAGTTTTCACATCTCGAACTCCTGACTAGAAGAAAAAAGGGGTTTTGCAAAGGGGACAGGTGGCATTGCTTGCCGCAACAGTGCTCACGGCCACAGTTGTGCAAGGCGGGTCTTCCATTCAATGTTTGGGAAAAATGTGTCTCAGCTTAATATCATGCCGTTTTCAATTTCAAAAATGCTGGTTGAGGGCAAGGGGAAAAGGAGAAATCCCAACCCAAAATAGAGAAAAATAGTGTAAAAACCTGCAAAATAAACCTAATTTTCTAAATTTTCTCTTGGAAAATTAAAGGAAAGC
>NC_140939.1:142499096-142559096 GCF_014529385.1 Adiantum capillus-veneris
ATTCACCCTATGGGCGTCCATTCCTCGGGAGTTCACTTGCATTGGGGAAGCCATTATAAGGCCATTTTCCTTCAAGGTGCAAGCGAAGGTGATAGCATTTGGTAGAAGGCATTAATGCCCTTTGCATTCTATTAAAAGAACCAAAGCTTCCTTGCCACAGCCAAGTTGGGCATATACCACAATCAATGTACTACAAGAGATGACATACACAATATTTAAGAGAGAACATCCAAGACTGGAAGCTCCTCAAGCACTTTTTTGTGCTCCTTAAAGTGTCACATTTGGCATAAATACTAACTAAGGCATTGTCAAAGCTCATCAACCACTTTATGCCCTCTAAAATTCATCACATCTGGCATACATACTAATGCAATCATCGCCACCAGCATCCCATTTGGCATCGTCAAGCACCCGATTTGGCCTAGATATCGACCAAAGCAATGTCAAGCTGAACTTTAATACATCCACTTCCGTTTTTCTTGCTCATAGTTATTTGAAACTACAAAGAAAACGGATCCGTTTATAGCATTTCTAAACACCGCATTAAGCATAGACTCTCACTAAAGCATTTTCGAGTATTTCCATTTCCATAAGTTAGATATCCCTGCAAGAACTTATTGCTCTCTAGAGCGCACCATATTTGGCATGAATATCGACCAAGGTATTGCCAAACACCATAATCTTCTTCAATTCCATGAATGTAGTCAATGCTTAGCATATATATTATTGATTAAAGATTTGGCATTCACAACATTAGCATGCAAATCAACCAAAGCATCACTAAAAAGGGCATTTTTCTCTAATAATCTATGACCAAATCGATAGCAAATGCCACTAAATGTGCTCGGATAGTGTTAAAGTGTAAAAACCCTATGTCCTATTTGAGATTTTGTTGGTGGATGCAAAGCATCACGACATCCATCCCCTTTGAACGTGGTTTTTTTGAATCATCTTAATAAAGATCTCTACAACTTTGGCATCATCTAAATTTAAACTCATGACTCCTAAATCAACAAAGAGAGAAATTGAATCATCGTTTGTAGATGTGCTCGCTTCATCATCTTTGAATTCATCATCTCCCATCTCATCATCATCATTATGAAAATCCTCCTCTTCAATAAGATTGATGATGAGACTTGATTCATCGATCTTTTTCTCCTCGATCTCGTCCTCATCCAAAGTAGTAGGTGGGAGAGGTTTGAAGATAGTCTCCACTTTAATAGAGACAAATATGGTCCTTCCTCAAGGTGCTACTTGAACTACTAACCAAAATATTGGTTGGTGTATTGATGGGATATAGATGACCTATATAAAAGAACAAAGTTTCAAGGGTGCACCTATACCTATAGCACGCGCATTCAAGAGGTATTTTAAAAACCCCTATACACACATACACTTCATTATGAATTAAAACACCCCTCTTCCTACATAAACCTGTAACTTTTTTTCAATTTTCCATTTTTAAATCCCCCTATTCGTGTATTTCAAGGGTCCACCTTTAAAAAATACCTATAACACATGCGCTCAAGAGGTATTTTAAAACCCCCTCTACACATATACACTTAATTATGAATTAAAAGACCCCTCTTCCTTCATAAACATGTACCTTTTTTTTCAAATTTCTATTTTTAAATCCCCCTTATACATGTATTTCTATAGCTCTTTGGTATATACAAAACCCCTCCGGGTGAACTCACGTGCTACACTTACATATTTTGAGGTGGACCCTCTTGGGCTCAAAGTGAGTCACATTGGTATTAGGATACAAAAGATTAAGGTAAACATGATCATCACTCACTAGCTCATAATTTCCTGGAAAAACTAAGTTGTCGTGCCTTCTTGTTTGATGCACATTAATTGGACTCCACAGTGTAGATTCCATTCTCATGCTGTCTAGACACTGGAAACCACTTTTGGAGGATGTAGGTATGGAAGGTTCTACAACTGACCTTCATTATCCTTTCAATAGTGCAATACAACCTTGCCTTATCACTATCAGTGTCAAAGTTATCCATGATGCCACAATCCATGGTGGTTCGAAGCTCGTCAATGTGGCGTGTACAAACGTGTCAACCCTTTGACCACATAGAGTTAAATGAAAGAAATTATAGAATAGAAAAAATATACAATCAATTATAGAGATACAATCTAGTAAAAACTACAATATCGTTGTGGTGTATGAGTAATCTACATTTGGCACACAACCTCATGTAGACTCCCATTCTTTGTCGATGATGGCCTCTCCACGTGCCTTTGATTTGGCCATTCTCTTATGGATCCACTCGGGATTAATGATTTCTAGAAATCATTGGCAAGGTGTCAAGGAGCTGAGGGTTCCCCCCTACCTCCATGAGATTGCTTCCATGCTTCCCTCTATTGCAAACGTGTTGTTGTCCAAAAGTCCACCCACTTGATCATTATCTCTAAATTGAGGATGCAAAAATTGTTGACCACTTGGAATAGATTCTTCTCCATGACAATTAATTCTCCCTTTTCACTTGGCAAGTGTGAATTCATCCTTACATCCTCCTCATTTGACCACATTCAAGGCAGAAGCCAAATACTTGAGATATATACAAATGCCTCTTGCATAATCCATCTTTTGGCCATGGATGCCTCAAGCTAGTGGGCATGTAGTCCCACAAAATCTTTGAGGTTTATAAAAATCTTTCAAGAAAGAGCAATCATGCATGCACTCCTCCACATCTAGCTATCTCCTCAACAACATGAACCAACATGTGGACCTGACTAACGAGAATGGATCAAGGGAATGGATCCTCAATGACACACAATGCTTCTATGGAAAGAATAAGAAGTTCCACCATGGACCTGCTAAGTGGATCCAAGGAATAAGTGGAAAATGCATCAATACCTTATGGGGAGTATGATCCTTGGTCATGTGGCCTTGTAGCACGGATCCTTGCACATGGGATAAATGGTGGCATGTGCATGGTGAGTGCAGTAAAGTATGCAATCATTGACTAATGCATGGATGCACTCATACTCCATGCTAGGTGCAGTGGCATACAATCTTGCTCGGTCGATGATCCGAAGTCATGTGGTGATCTCTCAAAAGCATTTTCCCCATCAATTTTCAACCGAACGGACTCAATACATTTCCACGGATCAACCAAGAAGAACTGAAATAAACAAAAAGTGAAAATAGAACCTACTTGAGGAGTGCATCTACACTAACATTGCTCCAACAATATTTTTCTTGCAAGTTGAGGACTTCCAATGATGATCAAAACACTAAGTATTGTGCACCATTGTAAAGAGGTGTTTTAGTACTCATTAGCAACATGTCTTCTGTTGCTTGTGATCATGTAGTACATGGTCTACAACTCATCTACCATGTGCTCATCCTCAAACTCAAAGTGACCCTGAGAGGCACATGGAGGAGGTATCAAAGTAGAGAAAGTTCCACAATCACTTGGTGCCATGTCTTCACTGACCTACTCTCGCCATTGTTTTTCCTTTTTTGTGTGCCCTCCCACCTCCATTGCCAGAATACCAATGGGGAGCATCATCAAAAAGAAAGGGTGGAATGGGGCTCCCACCAGCTCGAGCACTTTTTCAAGGGTCACTCCAAAGCCCCTCATTGTCCTCATGCTCTAGAGCAATACACTGCAAGCGAGAATTGCACCTTTTCACTTGGCACAAGGGTAGCAGAGTTTGTCCTTGAGCCATCACTCATGCTCTAAATTGTTCAGAGGGCCACATCCATCCCAATCAAAGTTTCACACACGTGATATAATAATTCAAAATTTGTTCAGACTGTCTAAAAAATAAATAGTGAATATGTGTGAATAAAGCTAAATCATGAGCAACAAAAGAAAAAACTAGAGTATTAATTTCAAAAAAACTAATATGTGCAAAAAGCAAAATAGCTGTAAAAGAAAATAAAAAGGCTAAATATAGTACTAGGAAGTGTCACATTGAGTGATGGTTGAATAAGGTTTAGGTCTGCAACATCGCATTCCTTTCTACACGTTCTAAATTTTTTGAACGCAATCATATGCACAGTAATAGATGCAGTAACAAGTACGATAACATACACAGTAATAGCTCGTCAACTTAAAAAAGAAATAGAGCAAGGTATGCAATGTATTTACAACATACCTTACTCTTCTTCTTCTCCTGCCATCGCGCTTGCAACCATATTGTCTTCTTCTCCCTCTCTCAAAACTCACACACGTCTCTCTCTCTCCTTCACACACACACAAAATCAATCTTTGGTGGAGAGCTTTCTCACTAGAGAGAAGAGGGAAGACTCCAAGAGGATTCAACACAAGAGGACCGCAAGAGGTAAGCTTCTTACCCCTCACTCTCCAATTGTATTCTAAGCTACAAAGTTGAGGGTAGCAAATCTGAGGTGTATCCAGCATAACCGATGTTGTTAGGATGTCCATGATGGCTTCTTCATCAACTTGGTCTCATTATTCATGTCCACTATGACATTGCCAAGGTTGATTGGGTCAAGTCCTCTCTCTCTCTCTCTCTCTCTCTCTCTCTCTCTCTCTCTCTCTCTCTCTCTCTCTTCTTGGTCTCTACATTTTTGCATTGTCGACTTTGACAAATGTTTGTCTCTCTCAAGTGATGTTTTTAAGCATCCCTAAAAACACATGCTCTTTGTAGTGTTAGGTGTTTGCGTCACTATGTTTAGGTATTTGTAAGTCAAGAGAAGAGAGAGAGAGAGAGAGAGAGAGAGAGAGAGAGAGAGAGAGAGAGAGAGAGACTTTTAAGCTATTCAAACATTAAACTTTTGACCTTCCATTATAGAAGAGGGTAGATACTCCTAAAAGACCTTAAATATATATATGATGATTCTCGAATTCAAGATCTATTACTCAAAGGGAAATTGGAATAACCATCTATTGAGTGTGTGTGTGTGTGTGTGTGTGTGAGAGAGAGAGAGAGAGAGAGAGAGAGAGAGAGAGATTGAGATTTAAGGTATTCAAACATTGAACTTTCAACCTTCCATTATAGGAGAGGCTAGATACTCCTAAGAGACCTAAAGGATATATATGATAAGTCTTGAATTTAAGATCTATCACTCAATGGGAAATTGGAATAACCATCTATCGTGTGTGTGTGTGTGTGTGTGTGTGTGTGTGTGTGAGAGAGAGAGAGAGAGAGAGAGAGAGAGAGAGAGAGAGAGAAGGCTTCAAATAAGGTTTGGTCCCTAATGGGTGTAATATGGTAATGGGAGATAGGAATGATCTTGACATTTTCTAGATAGCCTTTCTGAATTCTTTACCTCCAACAACACCATATTTCTAATCTTGGGTTTACCATCATTTCCCAAATAGTTCCATTTTTTTTCAAATCCATGACCAAATGAGATATGTTTCATAATGTTTATTGAGTTGGTCATGACTCTTGATGCTTCGAGGATATGGATATAAGAAGTGCATTTTTTTTGTTTTTGGGGGGGGGGGGGGGGAGAGAGAGAGAGAGAGAGAGAGAGAGAGAGAGAGAGAGACCGCTAATGAGTATTATTGTCCTTTATTTGGGAGGAGGAAGTGTATTTTCAAAAATCTCACAAAGCACTTCAGTCTTCTCCATGAGTAATTCACCTGCCTTTTTTGGAGAACCGACATCGTAAGGAGGTTGAGGATCATATTCCACAAGTAATTGAATCATCTTTGCCATCTCTTCTCCTTTGAAAAGAGTAATGAGGTGCAGGGCCATGTCAATGCCAGAGGAAACCCCGGCAGACGTGATAATCTTTCCCTGTAACACAAACAAAGGGAATTTCACTAATTACATTGAGAAACAAAAATGTCAATTTTATTGTTTGAGAACACTCCAATGCTCAATCAAGACAAAAGGCTTTACTTTTTTCCAACTTTCTAAATTGATAATGCATGAAATAACTTTAAATCTTGAAAACATATTGGCCTAAATATACTAATTAATATGCTGATGTCCAAAAGAGACCCTATCTTATAATAAGAGAACCTTATCAACCCAAAGTTGGCCAATGCATCAAAGTTCCAGTGTTAGAAAAAAACCGGGGTACAGTGTATTTTGACCGGCTAAAATCTTAAAATCCCAGATAGATTTTGAGCTTGCCTTGTAGAAAAGCGGCAAATTTACACAAATTTTAGTGTAAATACCGGCAAAAGCTTCAATTGTGACCAAAACACCGGTAGAATTTCAAGTTTGCCCTTATTTTCTTCGGTTAGGAAAAATGTATTTTTTTGGCCCTGCATCAAACCTTGATCAAACAAGTAAAAAACATGTTTTTTCAAGTGCACGCACACGTGTATATGTGTGTGTGTGTAAGGCCAAGGGTAGTTGGGCAGGGCCCAATGGAAACATGGCAGGATAGCTTGACCCTATACATAGGGAAGAGGTAGGATGGGAGGAGCAAGATTCTTCTCAGTCTTCCATTCGTATTTCACTAGTATCAAAGCTTTTTGCATGGACTTTGCACGGGGTGGGAGGCTTCTCGAGATCGCAAGGCCGAAATCTTCACAATTTGTCTTTGAAGCTCGTGTTGAAGACGAGATCACCATCGATGGCTATCTATTTTCTCATCTCTTGCTTATTCTGCTTTGTTGTATGCGCCGTGTTTTGAGGACCTTGAGATCATACTCAAGATCTCCCCTCCTCTCCCCTTCTTCAATTTCTTGGGCCCTTGATTAACCAAAGACCAACAACTAGAGTTGCACAAAAAGCACGACACCACAGATTTGTCTTTTTCAACATAACTTTTCATCACGCATACGAGATAATTGACCTACTTGGTCTACTGGCTCATCTAAAAATAAATTCATTAACTGAAAGATGCCTTCAAATCTTTCAACGCAAACATCTCCTTTGGCCGACTGCTTGGCGCAGAACACAAGCAAGCCCTGGCGTGTGCGACTTGAGAGAGAGAGAGAGAGAGAGAGAGAGAGAGAGAGAGAGAGAGACCCAAGTTGTAGCTTGTCGAATGGAGAGACATCAGAGTCGCTGCAGCTTGTCATGGGTTGAACCTAGAGAGAGAGAGAGAGAGAGAGGGGGGCTCGGGCTACAGCTCATCACGGGCTTTTGCATGTGCATCTACATGCGCAACCATCCACCTCGAGTTCTGTAGCTAAGACCTTTTTACGTGTATGAGAAGAATCTGTGTTATTCTCCTCTTCGTTCCATTTTCAAAAAGTGTATCACCTACTTGAATAAGATTTTTCGGAGTTGTTTTTTACCTGAAGCAAAGCATGGTAGCAAAGATTTTTTAAAATATTTGTTCACAATATTGAGCAATCTAAGGTATGCTTTATGAGTGCATTAGTGACATTATGACATGCAATATTTGCAAGTACTTTTTATGTTTCTAAATGGCTTGTAACTCGATGAGATTGATTATTTATCAAGGCTTGGCCCTTGAAAGTACATATTTGAGAATTGTTAGAAACCCACGAGCACAGAAGCTTTACATGGTTTCCATTATTGAGCCGTGACTTTTAATCAAGGCATCAATTTTATGCACGTAAAATTATTACTTCTACAATCTGAGCATATGGGCTTGGAAGCTCTATGCACGGTAATCCAATGGGTGCTACCATAAACAAAGCCAAGAGGCTTACAAAGTACCAAGGACATGATCTAAGTATATCAGAGTTAGTCGCACCGTCGAGAGGAGGGGGGAGAAGGCGCATGCGAAGGGGGGGGGGGGAGTGGGGTAGAGGGAATCTTAATCATTAATGAATTTTATTTCCTTCCTCCCAGTATGTATATTAGAATCAATGGCTATGAGTCATATTCAAAGTATGATACTCTACGAGCACGACTATGAGCCAAATACAAAAACTTAGAAACTTTGGACCGAGGGACTTTAGCAGCGATTTTTAAGTGCAATAGCTTTTTAAGCTTTTGGATTTTGCGACAACTAGCACAATACGGATGACAAAACTAGAATATTTCAAGCTTGTACTATTGTTTGCGTATTTTCAACCTTTAATTTAAACCAAATCATCATGTGCGAAGCAAGATACTTTGAAGGCCATTCGGAATGCACAATTTTCACCCTATGTTGCACATTTAGATCCACAACAAGGTACCAAGCGCTAGGAAATTGACATTATTAAGATACAACTATATAATTCACATACGACAAGGTCGAATCATACTTGAATATCAACTTTAGTTTTTGGATAGAGTATGAAACTTAGGTATTGGCTAAAACCATTGTGCCCATCACTATAGTTATTGCAGAATTTTATGGCTAATTCTCTTGTTAATGATATTGTAGGAGTTAACTATAACGTTCCCCTTCTATTCAAAACTTGCTCACATATTTGTGGATAGACTCGTTGGAGAGTAGCTTCAAACTCCGCCATTCAGTAAGCACTTTGTCCTTTGTATCGCTTGCAAGGAATTGCTTCATGATGGAAACTCGTAGATTTTTCCATGTCTTTAGTGCTTCGCCATCGCCACGAACGCTAGCCTACCATTGACAAACAAATTTTTGGAAGTGCATAGCTACATGACGTAGCTTGGAGGACTCTGTGAAGCCCTCGTCTCCAAAGGCCGCGTCACATTGTTGGATGAAGGCCAATACTTTGTCAGTAGCACCAAAGGTTTCATCATAGGTAAGAAAAGAGAGCTCTTTCAATTTCTTGATCTTTGGAGACCTTCTCCATGTCGCGTGAATTTGCAATGTCCTCTCCTCTTGTACTCTCTTGGAGAAAAGTTGTTGCTTTCGTCGGAAGAGGAGGAAGGAGAAGAGGGTGACCCCTTTCTTGCCTTTTTCTTCCTTTGTTTTCTCTCTTCCCTTTCGGAGTGACGAAGAGAAGGACTATGGGTTGACCGTTTCCTCTTGGAAGAAGTTGGCGATCGTCTAAACCGCCGTCTTCAAGGAGCCACATCTTCATAGGAACTTAGTGATTCACTTCTTTCTCGTTCTTTGGATTCCTCTTCTCTTATGGGAGTAAGTATTCTTCTGGGAGTCTCATCAAGAGGCCTCCTAAGCACTCTCTTCTCTTAGAGAGGAAAGGAAATCCCATAAACACGAAGTTGTTGAGTAACTTTGACTTGCAAATCAGGGTTGCCCATAGCTTGTTGCAACCTAGTAACAAGATAATTAACAAACATGGGGGCATCATCATTAGCACCTTCATGTGCAAAATCAAAGTTGTCAATATTCATTCTACTCTCTTGACTATATTGTCAACCATGCTAATTAAACTTAAGTATAAATTTACTTTGTGCTTTGGTACCCTCAAAAACCTTAGTCACTACACTTCTTTAACTTTGAAAAATAGTTCTCAAGCAACCACAGCCGTGGTTTAGAGATTGTTGATTGCAAAGACTAGTGAAGAGATTCTAACATTGCCCGGTTGATTATAGTTCCTGTTGAGCTTTCTAGTAGCTCAATAATGGTTAACCCAAAGGCAGTCTCCAATATTAGGACTATAGTTCCCAACGGTGTACCTCGAACTAAGTCCTTTTCAACCAAGATAATAGATCCCTGTCCCACTTACTCTATTGCAATGAACACGTCCAACCTTTCATGGACAACTTAAGGATCTCTCTTCTTAAGCAAGAAAAGAGAAACCAATAGATCTGATACCAATGTAATAGAAATGGCCTATGAACATTGAGAACAACAGAATTAAGAGAACTATAATGAGCATTTTGATGACACTACTTTGAGAACATAGAGGGTGAACTTAATTAGCAGTAGCAACATAACCATTATACTTAATTAACTTGGCATGAACAATATTTTTCAAGAGAGATATTTAGAGAACATAGATAAAAGTTGAAGACCGGATTTATGTGGTGCTAGTCCCCCTCTAATAGGCTTTTGTATTATAGATTCTCTCATAAAGAGAGACATGATACAAGACAATATTTGGGTTCCTTGAGACCTAGGTGAGGCAATAAAGATGGAAAAATTCATACGTTACAAGCATAACATAACCTTTGTAAAAGCATTAACCATCCCTGGCCTCACTCCCAAGGCCTCAAACACCTTTGAAGGTTGAGAGAGCTAGCGAGGAATGAGGGTAGGGAAGAGGAAGAAGAAGTAACATACAAGAAAGAGATAGTTCCTCACTTATCACCACTCTTCTTACATAGCATAGCATAATAGAATAATAATGATGATGTAGAAGATGGCAAGCTTAAGCATTGAAGCATGGATCTTGGTTGGATTTGTATTCCATAGCCAAGAGTGTTGGTGTAGGCTCTCAACTTCTCAATAAGCTTGGAGAAGGAGATGGAGTTCTTACACTTGGCACTTCACACAATGAGAGTGTGTGTGAGTGTGTGAGAGAGATATACCTTGCAAGCAAGCCCCCTCCTTGCTTGGGTCAACCCCCTCTTCTAGCTCATGCATGAAGTGCATTGACTCTCTCAAGCCTAGCCAATCGCAAGCCTGGGTCTGTTCAAGCAATAGGGGTAGTCTTTGGACAAGTGTCCTCCTTTCCCCTTTGAGATAGAGGACTTGATAATTGCTTAAGCAATTAATTTAATTAGCTAAAATATTATTGGACCGCTTTAGAGATTAATTAATAGGCTTTAGGCACACCATGAGGACAACCTAGTTAGGGACTTGACATGTGTCCCTTTTGGCTCTTTGAGCAAGGGGTGCCCTTTGGATGAGAGAGTGGACACTCAAGACCATCCCCTACTCTTATGGCTCGTCCCCTCCTTTGTAGGCCTTGCTTTGACTTTTAAGCACCTCAAGTACTTCAGCCCCGATGTTCCTTAATAATTTCAAGCACCTTAATCATCAAGCATCGCAAGCACCTTAAGCACCTTAGTCAGCAAGCATGACAAGCACCTTACTCATCAAGCACGACAAGCACCTCAAGCTTGGGTTGGGTTCCCACCTCAAGCACAACCCTAGCTTGCCTAAGGTCTAAGGACTTTTAACACTAACCTTTGGAGTCTTTAATGAAGCTAACCCTAAGGTATTTAAGCTCCCTTAGATAGCATTACTCTTTGACAGACCATCTCTCATTTGGACCCTTTGATATTGGCCTCGTGTTGAGATAGATCCATAAGCATATGTCTATATTCTCACCCTTGTTCCCATTTATTCTTCCACATTAAATGATCAATTTAATATGAGAAAATCATTTGGGTTGGTTAGATATTATATTTTATGACATTACCTCTCTCTTGAAATCATAGTTGGCCTCGACTATGACGTAGAAGAGATAAAGCCTTAGTCATTAGTCGATGTTTCTTAGCAGGTAGAGGATCCCTTTTAACCGTACGATATCATTCCAAGATGGATGACTAATCCATTTTGAGCTTGAAGTACTTAGCTGTCGCAAGCATGTCTGCTCTTGAGTCCATTTCATTCTCCCAGAGTAGAGTGACAAATTCTACTTCTCCCATTGTGAGTATTGATCTAGTTCTGTAACATAAGTCTTTAATAGATCGAGAATCATAATATTGGATATCTCACTTTGGCCATCCGTTTATGGGTGATAGGCCGAAGAGAAATTCAATATTGTACCTAGAATTTCAAAGAGGCCTTTCCAAAAACTACTGGTCATTCTAGGATATGTATCTGACACGATAGATGTTGGCAATCCATGGTGTTTGAAAATATGGGATATGAAGAGGGTTGCCATTTGGTGTGCCTTAATAGTCTTTTTTATAGAAATAAAGTGTGTTTGCTTGCTAAACCTGTCAACTATTGTCCATATTCTCGTATTCCCACGGATAGACTTAGGTAATCCAAAGATAAAATCCATGGATATACTCTCCAATGGAGAATTAGGGATTGGCAATTGTTGGAGTAACCCAGGTTTCTTCCCTCTATCATACTTGGTCTTTTGGCATACCACACATTTTCAAACATACTCTTGTATGTCTACTTTCAAGGTAGTCCAATAGAAGTATGTTTATACTCCTTGAAGAGTAGATTTAATGCCTCTATGCTTCGCATGGAGAGAAGCATGAGATTCATACATGACTTTCTCACGAAGGGAGTGGGTATCACAGAGCCTATTTCCATGGATAAGATAACCATCCTGCAAGGTGAATGGTTCTTCTTACTTCCCCAAGGCAAGGTCTTACATCATGTCTTTAAAGTCAGGGTTAGTAGCATACTTATCTATTATAAAAGATAGATCGTTGTGAGACCGCATTGACTCTTGGTCGTCGTGAGAGTGCATCGGTCACTTCATTATTATTACCAACAATGTGATCAATATGGAAATAAAATTTTGAAAGAGAATTTGTCCACCTCATTTGTTTGTCGGAAAGCTTAGTTTGCATCGTGAAGTACTTGAGACTTTGGTGGTCCGTTCGCAAAATAAATGAAGTCCCCAATAGATAGTGCTTCCATTGTCTTGGGAATGTAGAATAACTTAAAGCTCTTTTTCATAGACCCATTCATCGGTATTGAACCTTCGGCTCTCATATGCTATGGCATGTCCGTCTTGAAGTAGGACTGCTCCAAGGCAATCACCACAAGCATCACATTGGACCTCAAAAGGATTTGAGAGATTTGGAAGCATAAGCATTGGTTGGGCAGTAAGCTTATCTTTGAGCTTGTCAAAAGCATTTTTCTCTTTAGCAGTCCATGAATACTTAACATTATTCTTTGTTAAGTCATATAATGGTCCTACTATTTGAGAGAATTTTGCTATGAAGCGTCTAATGGTCCTGCTATTTGAGAGAATTTTTCTATGAAGCGTCTATAATATGCGCACATATCAATAAATCTTCGTAGCTTATGTAGATTCCTTAGATTAGACCATGCTTTTATTACCTCTAACTTAGACGGATCCATACGGATACCATCTTGAGAGATAATATGACCTAAGTATTGAATATCTTGAAGGAAAAATTCACTCTTCTTTTGATTGACAAGGCTTGTTCTTCCTCAAAGCTTGAAAAATCACTTGGAGATGTTGCTTCTGCTCCTCCAAGGACTTCCAATAGATGATGATATCAAAGAACACTCCAGTGAATTTGCGGTAGGCTCTAAAGATTTTCTCCATTAAGTGATTGAGCATGGTTGGAGAATTTGTCAAACCAAAAGGCATGACAAGATATTCATAAAAACCAAACGTTGTACGGAATGCGATCTTTACAATATCTTCATTCACTATCTTTATTTGATGATAGCCACTTTTAAGGTCAATCCTACTGAAGGAGGTCAAACCTTGTAGCTTATCAAAATAGATCTTTTACTCGTGGTATGAGAAATTTATTTTTGATAGTGATATGGTTTAGTGCTCGATAGTCCACACACATGCGGTATGTACCATCTTTCTTTTGTACTAAAAGAAATGGAGAACAAAAGGGAGAGGATCTAAGCCTCACTATCTCTTTATCTACCAACTCTCATACTTGCCTCATGATCTTCTCTTGTTGAGCTTGGGAAACTCAATAAGGAGGCTTGTTAGGCAGTGAGCTTCCTGGTAGGAGCTCAATTTGATGGTCATCGTCCCCTCGTTTTGGAGGTAAGTTCATAGGGATATCATAGATAAAAACATCTTGGAACCAATTTAGAAAACTAGACAAGGCTAACTCTTCTTGATTCCTACAATTTTCATTTGATAAAACATTAGGACCTTTTATATGGATTGTTTGACAAAAATCATGTACGCATAAATTGAGCTTTTCATTGATTTGTCAAAAGAAAGAGAATTTACAAGGGGTATGGTATGTCCAGGCTCATTAGCATCTATGTACATGTTCTTTTTCCTGTACTTAAAATACAACCTTCTTTCAGGGAACTTTACATTAACAGTCATACGGTCAAACCATGGTGCCCCTAGGATGACATCTTCATGTTTGAGAGGAGAGATGAAAAATTCTTCTTTGTCGACGTAGCTTTGGACATGAACCCTCAACTTCCGAATCAAGGGAGTAACTATGGCTTCTTGCCCCTTGAAGGCTCCATCGGCTGCAACAACATCTCCCATCTCATGAGCTCGAATGCCTAACTTGGTGGCCAACTCGGTTGATATGAAATTGTGAGAACAAGATGAAGGCATCATGCTCCCTTACATTTTCCCAAGCATAGGAGAAAGGTGATTCTTTGCAACAATGAGCATCCTCTTTGGAGCTTTGATTGTGGAAGCTCTAGGAGTCTCATTGCAGGTATTTCTTTTGGGGCAAGAACGATAGCCATGTCGTTGGTTCCCACAATTAAAGCATTTGTGGTCCTTGAAAATATCTTCTAGCTCTTCAGGAGAGAATTTATTTTTACCTTTGTAAACTCCCTTCTTCTTCGACCGATTGTTGTTGGAATTGCCTTGGGAAGATTTTTGGGCATTGTTTTTCTCCTTTACATCATTTTGATCTTTGTTTTCCATTGGCGTGGCATTCCTTTTAGCCCCTTGTTGTAAATTGATGCGTGAAGCATCCATAGTGTGGTGGATTACTTCGGTGATAGAATCAGGCCATTGGGAGTTGACATACTCGGCCATTTCTTCAGGTAATCGCGAACAGAATTGTTGCTTTTTCTCGGTGAAGTCTATCTTTTGAAAGACAGTAGCCTTGAGATGTAAATCCCAAATCTTGTCCACATATTTGTGGATAGACTCGTTGGAGAGTAGCTTCAAACTCCATCGTTCAGTAAGCACTTTGTCATTTGCATCGCTGTAAGGAATTGCTTCATGATGAAAACTCGTAGAGTTTTCCATATCTTAGGGGCTTTGCCATTGCCACGAAGGCTAGCACGAGCATAGCTACATGACGTAGCTTGGAGGACTCTGAGACGCCCTTGTCTCCAAAGGCTACGTCGCATTGTTGGATGAAGGCCAATACTTTGTCAGTAGCACCAAAGGTATCATCATAGGTAAGAAAAGAGAGCTCTTTGAATTTCTTGAGCTTTTGAGACCTTCTTAATGCAGGGTAGAATTTACGATGTCCTCTCCTCTTGTATTCTCTAGGAGAATAGTTGTTGCTTTTGTTGGAAGAGGAGGAAGGTGAAGAAGAGGGTGATCACTCTCTTGTCTTTTCAATCTTCCTTTGTTTTCTCTCTTCCCTTCCGGAGTGACGAGGAGAAGGACTATGGGTTGACCATTTCCTCTTGGGAGGAGTTGGCGATTGTCTAGACCGCCGTCTTCGAGGAGCATCAACTTCATAGAAACTTAGTGATTCACTTCTTTCTTGTTCTTTGGATGCCTCTTCTCTTATGGGAGAGACTCTTCTTCTGGGAGTCTCATCAAGAGGCCTCCTAAGCTCTCTCTCTCTCTCTTCTCTTGGAGAGGAAAGAAAATCCCATAAGAACGAAGTTGTTGAGTAACTTCGGCTTGCAAAGAAGGGTTGCCCATAGCTTGTTGCAACTTAGTAACAAGATAATTAACAAACATGGGGGCATCATCATTAGCACCTTCATGTGCAAAATCAAAGTTGTCAATATTCATTCTACTCTCTTGACTATTGTAAGCCATGCTAATTAAACTTATGTATAAATTTACTTTGTGCTTTATTACCCTTAAAAACCTTAGTCGCTACTCTTCTTTACCTTGAAAATTAGTCCTCAAGTAGCCACACCCGTGAGTTCAAGATTGTTGATTGCAAAGATTAGTGGAGAGGGTCTAACATTGCCCAGTTGATTATGGTTCCTTTTGAGCTTTCTAGTAGCTCAATAATGGTTAAGCCAAAGGCAAATCCTGAGAGACTCTATTATTAAAACTATAGTTCCCAACAGTGTACCTCGAACTAAGTCCTTTTCAACCAAGATAATAGATCGCTGTTCCACTTACTCTATTGCAATAAACAGGTCCAACATTTCATGGACAACTTAAGGACCTCTCTTCTTAAGCAAGAAAAGAGAAACCAATAGCTATGATACCAACTCGGGGGGTGCACTATGTAATCATGTTAATGTATAGCACGAGTTCGATAGGAGGGGTTTTGAAATTCAAAAATTTTAGGCAATTGAACAGATTTACATTAAAATAAGGGGTTTTAGTATTCAATTTTGGAAAAATTTTCAAAAATAAGGGGTCATTTTATTAATTCACACATGTTAAAAGAGGGGGTTTTTAAATACGGCCCAAATGCATGTTATATAGGGAGTACTGAATGGTGAACCCATCAAGGATACCATTGTAATGGAAATGGCCTATGAACATTGAGATTAGCGGAATTAAGAGAACTATAGTGAGCATTTTGACGAAACTACTTTGAGAACATAGAGGGTGAACTTAATTAGCGAGAGCAGCACAATCATTATACTTAATTAGCTTGGCATGAACAATACTTTTGCAAGAGAGAGAATTAGAGAACATAGACAACAATTGAGGACCGGATTTATATTGAGCCAGTCCCCCTCTAATAGGCTTTTGTATTATAGATTCTCCCATAAAGAGAGACTTGATACAATACAATCTTTGGGTTCCTTGAGACTTAGGTAATGCAATGAAGATGGAAAACTTCATGCATCACAAGCATAACATAACCTTTGTAAAAGCATTAACCATCCTCGGCCTCAGTCCCAAGGCCTCAAACACCTTTGAAGGTGGAGAGAGCTAGAGGGAAATGAGGGTAGGGAAGAGGAAGAATAAGTAACATATGAGAAAGAGATAGTTTTTCACTTATCACCACTCTTCTTGCATAACATAGCATAACAGCATAATAATGATGATAAACTGGGTTGCATTTATCGTCCATATAATAAATTTTATACGTATTATACGAGATTATACGTGAATATCCTGTATTATACGCAAAATCCATATTATTTTTTTCGATCGAAAGATCTTTTGATCTAGATATTTTTATATCAAAAAGCTAGATCACTATAAACGCTATGCGTGTATGCTATGCTCCATTCAAGCACACACTTTCTTCTCCATTAGAGATGTAAAGATTAGCTTTTTTTAAAAAAATTATATATAATAATTTAATCCTCATAAATAGATTTTAAGACCAAAAGAATAAAAAATAAAAATAAATAAATTTTGCAAAGTAAAATAAAAGATGAACCTAAAATATAACTTAGATAAATAAAAGATTGGTTCAACTAGTCAATTTCTTTAGAAAATCATTCTTAGAGCCAAGTCACACTCGGGGTTAGCAGAGCCAAGAAGATAATTTACTTACCAATTTTAGGCATGTTCATGTTGTAATGCAGGAAATCCGAGCCCTCTTGCAATGCTGCTAGCATTGTGGATTTTGGAGGTACTAAGCGAAAGACACGGAGGTGCAAAGCACTCCTCATTTCCAGGTCTTCAAGAACCAATTCCGTTGCTCACTATTTCCCAAGCCTGCGCCTGGAAAATCTCTCCCTCTTCTTTTTGTGTAAGTGCGACCACAAAGTGGTTTTCACTGTACATTGCTTGCACTATATCCACTCGTAATGGGTGCAACTTAGACCTTAACTTTTTTAGAGAATATATATATATATGTGTGTGTGTGTGTGTGTGTGTGTGTGTGTGTGTGTGTGTGCGCGTGTGTGCGTGTGTAAATAAATATATTAATAAAGAGTTAAAAAAAATAGCTAGATAAATAGATAATGAGTTTGAAAGTATAGATATTAACAAGAAAATAAGAACTATTTACAAAAATTTAAGAAATAAAGATAATAATAATCAATTAAAAAACAAGATAGGCAGAGACGCATATGGATAGACAAACAGATTGATAGATATATAAGTAGGTAGATAGATAGATGGATGGGTTGAATGATAGAGAGATAGATGGATAGGTAGGTAGATGGATGGATGGATGGAAGAATAGAGAGATAGATGGATAGAGGGATGGATAGATAGATAGACAGATATGTAGATAGGTAGGTAGATAAATAGATAGATAGACATATAGATATATGAATAGATAGGTAGATTTGATAGATATATAGATAGATAGCAAGAAAGTTTGATAGATTTATAGAAAAAATATATATTAATAAATAGATAAATAGACACACATATAGATAAATTAAAGATAGTGTAATAGATACATTAGAAAATTTAATAATAAAAAGAGATAGATAAAAGAGAGGTAGACGTATAAATAGCTTGATAGATAGATTTAATTTTTCTCAGGTTACCAAACTAAACTTAATTCTTTCTTATTTTTATCTTCTTTTTGTTGCATTACTAGACAATTGTTAATTGTTTATTTTTAAGTTTCAACTTTTATGTTTAATTTTTAACTATATATATTATTATTTAAAACTTCATTTTTTTTATTTTTTATTTTTTATTCATAAATTTTTTTGTTAGTATTTATATTTTCTTACTCATCTCTTGTTTACTTGAAAGATGCTATGTGGTCACACTACATTGCTCTTATATAGAGAGTTTTTAGATCTAAAGATCTTTTGATTTAAAGATCTTTAGATCGATCTAAAGATCTTTTGATCGAAGAAACAATAATACGGTTTTCCGTTTTTGCTAACGTGGCACCGTATGATACGCCCGTATAATATGGAGTATCATATAATACGGCCGTATATGGCGTAATATACGTATCTCATATAACGTATGATGCAACTTAGATGATGAAGAAAATGGCAAGCTTAAGCATTGAAGCATGGCTCTTGGTTGGATTTGCATTCCATAGCCAAGAGTGTTGGTGTAGGCTCTCAACTTCTCAACAAGCTTAGAGAAGGAGATGGAGTTATTACACTTGTCACTTCACCCAATGAGACTGTGTGTGAGTGTGTGGAAGAGAGTATACCTTGCAATCAAGTCCCCCTCCTTGCTGGGTCAACCCCCTCTTCTAGCTCATGCATGAAGCTCATTGACTCTGTCAAGCCTAGCCATCACAAGCCCAAGCAGCAGGGGTAGTCTTTGGACAAGTGTCCTCCTTTCCCCTTTGAGAGAGAGGACTTGATAAATGCTTAAACAATTAGTTTAACTATCTAAAATCTTATTGGAACCCTTTAGAGATCAACCAATAGGCTTTAGGCACACCATGAGGGAAACCTGGCTAGGGACTTGACATGTGTCCCTTTTGCCTCTTTGAGTAAGGGGTGCCCTTTGGATGAGGGAGTAGACACTCAAGCCCATTCCCTACTCTCATGGCTCACCCCCTCCTTTGTAGGCCTTACTTTGACTTTTAAGTACCTCAAACACCTTAGCCCCCAAGTGCCTTAATCATTTCAAGCACCTTAACACTAGGTTGGTAACCTAACAGGACATAAAAGTGTCCTTTCAGGGTTTTGAAAAAAACCTCCAAAACCATAGTAGATCCACTCATTTTGTAAAATCCTTTCATGAGGTTATAGTTCAAGGACTACTACACATGTAAAAAATAAGAAACCTGTAAAATTTCTCATCTTTTGGTCACACCAAGCCTCCAAAGTTGATGGACCATTACATTTTCATCAAAACAGTCATTTCTTACGTTTTGTTGCATAAAAATAAGATTAGGGATTTTTGTAGGACTTGAGATAAATTCCCTAGTTAACTTCAATGGGTTGGTGACTAGAACATATGATTGCTTCTTACTCACTATTTTTTGTTTTGCCAAAATAAATAGGTACAAAAAAGTTGAATTTTTACCATTCTGCAAACCTATCATCAAAGTTTCTATAGCCACGCTCAATACAAATAATATATGCATGTTTTCTTAGTTCCCTATCGTTCTTTAGGTTCATAAGGAGCCATGGAGCATGTTAAAAGAATATTACATCTCTTACCAAGGGTAATCTTGGGGACAAAGATGAAGTGCTGAATACAGCAAACATGAAAAATCTGGGTTCAACATTATGAGTTGTAGAATCCCATAGAAACTATTCAATATCTAGCCAAATTTGATCCTTATGACTAGATATGGTTACTACCTACAAAATGCATGTAGTTGTCACAAGAAACTAACAATATTGAAAAAGCTATACTTGATATACTAGAATGTTTCGTTTTCTTCTATAATTGAAAAAATCAACCATCGTTGTCTACTATGCAAAATAGGGTATTAGGTGCCCCAAAACTCAAGGAATATTAGCTTTATGTTACAATATGCGACATAGAAAATCAAAATTGCATTTGGATATCATGAAAGCCACCAAAAAAATAATAGAAGAGCTAAAATTGGCTAAAAAACAGGATTTGATAATTTTTGTAATTTGGTCATAACTTACAACTTTAACATTTATTTCTCCCTAGAAGCATCAGGACATGTTGAGGACTACTAAAGATAGTTCTCTAGCATTATAGACCTCACAAACATGAATTCTAGAGTGGTATAGTTGCAAAAAGTTGAAAAAAGCCAAAAACAGGACCCGTTTTTTCACACAGTTTAGTTTGTGAAATGTTGTGCAAGGACAAGGTTAAAGATGGAATTGATATTCCAAAAAAATGTCGAGTTTTTTTCATCTCATGAGACAACTTTCTAGATAGATAGCACCTCAAAATCCATTTTGAAACTCTTGACATAATTGAAGGAAAATGGTCACTTAACAGGACATAAAAGTGTCCCATTACCAACCTAGTGTTAATCATCACGCATGACAAGCATCTTAAGCACCTTAGTCAGCAAGCACGACAAAAACCTCAAGCATCTTAGCCATCAATCACGACAAGCACCTCAAGCACCTTAGTTAGCAAGCACAACAAGCTCCTTAAGCACCTTAGTTAGCAAGCATAACAAGCACCTCAAGCTTGGGCCGGGTTTCCACCTCAAGCACAGTCCTAGCTTGCCTAAGGTCTAAGGACTTTTAACATTAACCTTTGGAGGTCTTTAATGAAGCTAACCCTAAGGTCTTTAAGTACCATTAGCTAGCATTGCTCTTTGATAGAGCATCTCTCATTTGGACCCTTTGACTTTGTAAACGTGTTGAGATAGATCCATAAGCACATGTCTATATTCTAACCCTTGTTCCTGTTTATTCTCCCAAATTAAATGATAAGTTTAATATGAGAAAATCATTTGGGTTGGTTAGATATTAAAACTTTGGGATTTCAATCTATGTATATTGTCTCTTTATTATTCTCTTCTTGTTTCTCCAACATGATATCAGAGCATCGTTTTTTTTTTCTTTTTAAAAACCACACATTTTTTTCTGTATTGCAACTTTGTGTGACACGTACAGAAGAAAAAATTGCAATTCAACAAAACATAAAATTATCATACCTTTCTACTTGAAATTATTGTTTCTATGTTTGAAGAGTTTCTTTTAAAATTTTGGAACATTCTAAAGTTGTTCGTCATGCCAGATTCATTACATTCTACATTACTAGTAATCTATAACAATTTGAAAACTATTTTCTATTTATTTTGAAGCAAAATGATTAAAAAATAACAATTACTATATCCGTGGATCCATATAAGTTGTTATGAATCTTCGATTTTCTTTTTACACATCATATACAACTCACTTTGTATAAAACAAATTAGAGCAAACAGTAAATCAAAGTTTCGCATTATATGTTTTTATTTTGCTTTATCAAATTACATATTTTGTAAAATTAAATTAAAATTTTCTCTTTTTGAATGTACTAAGAGATGCATCATATTATAGAAAGAATTGCATACATCATATCATACTTCACAGAAATGTGATGTTATAAAGAGAATTACATTCATTATATCATCTTTCGCAAGATTTGATTTATGTGTAAGTTGTGAGCTTTTTCCGAGAGTCACTAGAGTATGAGTCAAGGAGAGAAAAGGTGAAATTATCATACATGTAGTGGCACTAATTCGCTTGAGTAACAATCTAGCCTACACATACTCACTTATGTTCATTATGTTTGTCTTCCATCCACCCTAGCTAGGATGATCCATTCCCATCAAGTGGTATCAGAGCTTTGGTGTGCTAGCTAGGTTCATTAGTATGCATTTGTGTAATTAGCATTCCCTATTATTATTTTCATTAGCTTAATAATCTCAATCTCTAATCACCACTTGGGCAAGAGCATACTCCACTACCCTTTGGTGATTGGGTGAGGGGGAACTCGCATTTAGCATTGATCGTGTGTGCATTTTACAATTAGTTTGCATCCCTTGTGTTCACTCTCAACCCATTTTGCATTGGCATTACTCTCGTCATACTTTTCAATTGCTTTTGCATTCTGTGTGTATGAAAAGTGTTCATCAACACCATTTTGTAGAGCTATTGAATGCCGGTTTTGCCCAAGGCTTAATCCTTCAGTTGTATGTATGAAATCTCTATGTTATCAGCTCCAAAACCAATCCTGAAGCTCTTCATTTTCCCGTTATTTGCACTTGATTCACCCCTCCAAAGTTAGGTGTATAAAGTGTGTCTGAACCCTCTACTAGCCCAAAAATATAACCTAATTTTAGAGCATGCCCCACAAGCAAATGCCCATGGTGTGGTGGCTAGTGCATTATCTATAGTGTCTTCATTCCATAGGTGGGAGTTCAAGTCGTGCATGCCTAATTTTGGAATGGGCAAGCCGATCAGACATGAGTCAGGTGGTTAATCACAACCTAATTGAAAATTCAATTCCGCAAGGCCATATGGCACCAACAAGGTGCGGCTAGAAGACAAAAACCATGATGCAGTTGAAGACAAAAGCATTGAAGAAGACAAAAATGCTCTTAGATTACAGCAAAGCAAATCTTTTTCAGGATTTTTCTCTTGGATTAGAGTGTTGTTTTTGCTTCTGGATTGGAGTGTGGCTCCTAGATTGGAGTGTTATATTGTTTGTTTGCTGGATTATGGATGTATGTTGTTTGTGCTCCTAGACTAGAGTATTGTCTTTCTTCATCAAGTTGTAGCCCAAAGCCCAAGAGAAAAAAAATTGTCATCCTTAGTGGATATGCATTATTATCATCATCACCAAAAACGAAACTTTAATGTCAACTTCTATGATATATCACCAAAAACGAGCTTTTTAATAAGAAAAATTTCCCTTGGATTTTTTCTTTTATAATCCTTCCCTTTTCTCTTTCTTATCTACTATCCTTGTTTGTAAGTTATCCATGTATAAGGCCCAATGAAATATTATTAGCAACCATGAATTGGCCAAGGATTGTGCGATAAGAAGGAATGTGGAAGTTAGGGTGCATTCAGACTACCGTGCACCTGATCTCAATGCCTAGTATTTTCACCTTCATCCAATTCACACACAACGCCCGCCTCTACAAGCAGTTATCTGGCCCTACACCATGCCAGAGAAGCTAAAGCTATGTGATTGGTTGCCTTAGAGTAGGCTCAACTATTCAAGGGATTCTTCACAAACAGCATTAAAAAGGTCATGGACTTCTTTCTTATCCGAGGGGGGAGGCCGTCCGCCTCAGTAGTGGGTTCGGGAACTACAAGTTCTTCTCTAAACTTATTAGACACTGTGAGGTAAGTTCAACCCAAAAAACCTAAAAAACCTAACGCATGAAGATCAAGAAGTGGCTTAAAACATAATGAGACTTACATCCTCCAAGAGCAAAATACACACACACACACACACACAAAAAGAAACCATGAAAGAAATGAATAAAATACAGAAAACCTTAAATGGACATCAAAACTACCTGCCGCACTACTCTCTTGTCGGTGGGAACGGCTCCAAGCTTGGCCAAGTCCTCGTAGCAAGACCAGTGTGAAGTGGCCTCCAGGCCCTGCAAGAGGCCAGCAGCGGCCAGAGCCAGCGAGCCCGAGCAGACGGAGGTTGTGTAAGAGCTGGTCTCATGAGCCTGCATGCATGAGAGAGAAAGATGTGTGTGTGTGTGTGTGTGTGTGAGAGAGAGAGAGAGAGAGAGAGAGAGAGAGACCGTCTTAAGCCAGTCCATGAAGACGGGGTCCTGGAGAGCGGCAGAAGTTCCGGGGCCGCCCGGCACCACGATGATGTCCGGACGCGGAAGGTCCTGAAATGAGGCTGTTGACAGAAGATGCATCATGCCGTTGTCCGCCGTCACTGCTTCGCCCGCCTGGGCGCTCACGAAGCGCACGGTCACGCCCGGCACCATATGCAGCAGCTCATACGGCCCCACTCCGTCCAGCGCCGTAAAGCGGTAGAACAGAGGAATCGCCACCACCACCTTCCCCTCAGCCATTTCCTCTCTCTTGAGTTCAACTCCTCGTCGGCGTTAGTTGATGTTTAAGGTCTCTTGGGATAGTTTCCTACGACGTTAAAACTCTCTTCTTCTTCTTCTCCTCCTTCTTCTCTCTTTCCCTCTCATATCACGACCTGATGATAAAAAAGTTGTCTTTGTACTATTGGTCCTATGATGATAAGAAACTTGTCTTCTCTCTTTGTATTGGTCCTAAGATGATAAAGAACTTCTTTTCTCTCTTTCTATTGGTCCTACGACGAGAAAGAGCTTTTCTGGCTTTGAGGTCGCTTTGTAATGTTACCATCTACAAAAGGAGTAGGGATTCCCCTTCTTCCTCCTCTCTTCAGAGCACACTATTTGGCCCATTGTTCTCACAAGAAGTTTTGGACAAATTCTCACATTAATTCCCACATTGTGACTTGCCTCAACCTCATGAGCTTCTGTGAGGGAGGCACCGCATACCTAGCTAGGTACGATCGGGGGCAAGGGACCGTCGACGCGGTGGAGGGAACTGGTGGTCCCCTGCCCCAAATTGCACCTAGCTAGGTATGTGGTGCCTCTCGAGCACAAGCTCATGGTGTTAGGGCCACAACAAGATAATTTACTTTGCTAAGCAAGACGCTTCTTTTTTGGTATCTTTGGCATTGGATTGTTGGAAGCATGTATGTAACTTGCTTTCATTTCTCGGCATGCATTTAGTAACTAGCTATTCTAAATACGTCTCTCTCTCTCTCTCTCTCTATATATATATATATATATATATATATATATATAGAGAGAGAGAGAGAGAGAGAGAGAGAGAGAGAAAACGCTTTAAAGAGAAGAAAACACTAAAGAGAAAATAAGAGTGAAGAGAAACACCTCTTTATATGGACACAAAAGATTTTTTGAATTTCCACCTTTATATGTCTTTTGACTTTCCACCTTCGTGTGCTTTTCATTTCCCAAACTCACCCTTGACTTATGCACTTAATATATTTTGAAAGAATTTTTATTTTTTTGGATTGGGGAGACTTAATGCCATCAAAAAGAAAAATTTTCATTGTGTCATAGTATCTAGGTATGGCCGTGCAATCATTTTTGCATTTCTTTTCATAGGAATCTATTGAGATGTTGTGGTGGGTATTATTCTTTAACTACATACTGGGTCCATTCTCATCTCATTAATCACAAAGATCCCCTTTCGCTTTAACTTGCTAAAGTTATAACTTCCTGGCTCCCACGTTGACAGACATGTCGCCAATCTCTTTCGTTGCTCTTGAGCCCCCCCAGACTTCGTGCTTGCCAGAGAACCTCTCGAGCCTCCTCTCCAAGCTCCGATGCACCTGCCTTGGTTTATTGTCCCTCTGCACCAATGGCCTCGACTTGTGTAGAGAAACGCCTCTTTGCATACCCTGCGCTTTCCCTCTTCCGGTAAGTCTTCTTCTACCCCTTTGGAATCTCACAATCCTCAAGCATTCAATCGTGATTCCTAAGCTCTTGCCATCGCCTCCCCCCCTCTCGTCACCTGTGAGTGGTCGGCCCTTGCCGTCATTTGCTTCCTGCATCCAGTCTCCGCCTCACGCCCTTCGTGTGCCGACTTTCAACTTGTCAATTGCAGAGAGAATAGATGGATGCCCTTGTCAGCCCCTCGTCAGCTCTCGTGCGAGCTCCAGAGAGAAGTGATGGATGCCCTTCTCAGCTCGAGTGCATTGTGCAACCTCTGTACCTCCCTACGAGCAAAATCTCCGCCTCCCTTATGGCTCCGTCTGTACCGTTGTGCTCTTGTGCCTCGCAGCTCCCACGCAACGGCATCCAAGAAAAACTTCCTCAGCATCCAAAAAACATATGACGTGCGTCATTCACACACACTCTCCCTCCCCCCACCCCTCTCTCCCTTCCACGACCGTCTTTTCTCCTCGAAGGCACCAGAGTATCAAAGACCAGTTTTCAAAATCATACTCAGAGCAGCTCCAATATTTGTTCATAAAGTTCCAAAATGCCCTTCAATTTTTTGTGAATTCCCAAATACCCCTAGTTGTGAGATTAAATTTCTTCGAAGACAAAAAAATTTGTAGCTTTTCATAAGAAGACTGATTGTTTATCAATACAAGACGATAAAACTAGATTTTGAGTTGGTTATGAGGCTTTGGAGATCGATTGCCTCATTAATTTTAGACATAATTGCCTTTTTTGTGAGGTAATTAAGCATTAAGCACTGAGATACATATCTTAATTGACAAAATGGAATAAAGATCAAAAAATATTGAACAATCCAGCCAAAATAGATAGAAGGGTATTTTGGGAATTCTCCCTTTCATTTATTTGCATTACACTCCACCATGTCCCAGTTCCTTGAACTTTTCACTCCTTCGACCCCAAGACATCACTCAGGATACCCCTTAAAACAAATGGAAAAAAAGATCGCTAAGATACTACAAAATGAGATGCATTAGTTTCTTTGAATGATAATTAAAGAGATAAGCAAAAGTAAAAGGTATTCACCTTTTCTTCTATCAACCCAAAGAGTATCTCCTTTGATTCCCTTTAAAACAACTGGAAAAAAATTTTGTTGGGACATTTATTATGGGTGCATATTCTTTAAGGTTGGAAATCTTTTGATGGCCTTCGTATTTGTCTTGCAGTCATACATTAGAGTCTTTTGTCACAAGGTAAAAGCCTTTGAAGGGATTGACGGCGAGAGGTTCATCTTAATTGTTTTACTTCTTTGAAGGCAGCATAGAAGCGTATGGGTAGCTTTATAGTTTTAAAAAATATTTAACCATGTCAATGTGACATGTCATTTTGTGGAAAGATGACTAAAACTTTGTGGCAAAATATTGCTATGTCTGTTTGGAGGTATGTTTACATGCTTTAGTAATCAACTCGTGTGGGTATGATAAATGGTAGTTATAAGATGGGCGAGATGGCCATAGGATGAATCCTGCACTATGCACTCCTACCTTAATTTATATGCAAGGTCAAAATTTCACAATATGAAATATCGTGTCACAAGCATGTTTTGCAAGTTTTCTATGTGAGATAGCTATTATCAACAATTTTGGAAGTGTGGCTTGAAGGGCGCAAGAAAAAGAAAAACAACCATTTTTAGGAGACTCAAAAAACTCCGTTCTTAGTTTGGGAGCCAAGTCCTCGCAACATTGTAGAGTTGCCATCCATTGTCTAATCGACCATTTGGATAGGTGTTGATAGCATGTAGCCTCAAAGTTGTAAACATTTGGTCACCTTCTTTCTCTTTTGAAGTTAGTAAAATCAAAACAATAACCTCCTCTACTTTTTGAAATCAAAAGAATAAAACAATTTTCTACTTCTAAATATATCTTGAAGTACATCTGACCAAAATGTCAAGCTTGATGGTTATACTCTTTGAGCAAGAGTAAAGCTTGATGGTTATACTCTTTGAGCAAGAGTAGAAGGTGAAAAATATTGAGGTAAGTTGAGGGACGTCAGTAGGTTGCGAAGGCAGCAAAGAGGGTATTGTCAAGTTGTCGAGATCAATATAATTCAAAATACAAAATAGTAAAAGAAGTAAAAGAATGTGAACAATGACTAGATAGAAGTAGATAATAGATATTTAGATTTCCACAAAGGTAATATAAGATAGCTAGAAAATAAAACTATAATACAAGTAGTTATGTATGGAGCCATGAGTAATTTTTCAAAATGATATTCTTTTTTTTCGTTTCAGCTATCACAAGGTGGTCTTTAGAGGTGTGTTCAAGAAAGACTTGCCAAAACATGTATCAAATTTCATTAAAGCCATTCCAAAATTGATATTGATTGTACTTGCTTCTGAGTAACTTCCCTTTTTTTGGAGCCTTCACTCCATTGGAGGTGGAGGAAGTCTCACTCGTGATAAGAAACTTCTCTTTGTATTGGTCCTACAATGATAAGAAAATTATATTCTCTCTTTGTATTGGTCCTAAGATGATAAAGAACTTCTTTTCTCTCTTTCTATTGGTCCTACGATGAGAAAGAGCTTTTTTGGCTTTGAGGTCGCTTTGTAATGCTACCATCTACAAAAGGAGGAGGGGTTCGTCTTCTTATTGCAAACTAGTTTAGCCCATTGTTCTGTCGCCTCTTGTTCTAAAAATGGTGTCGCTGCCTACTAGTGACAATAAAATCTCGTGGGATAGATCTTTGAGGTTTCTTTGTATTGACTCCATCAACCCTACTCTTGACCCTATGAGAAATATAAGTTCAGTGCTTTCACACAGAATATCATTGGTTTGAGTTGCACTACCACAAATTTTCTCTCAAAGACATGAAGGTTCCGAGCTTTCTAGATCTTCTTCAGATAGCAATATCAAGTAGCTTGCATGCATACCGGAACTTCTTAGTTTTGATATCTTCTCCCTTTAAAAACTAGATCATTCTTAAAAAAGAGAATCTTCTACATCCTCTACCCTCGTTTGCTGATTTGGATGGCAAGATTGCGAGAAAGAGTACTCTTTAAATAGAGGGATCTCCTAAAGTTGCTTTGCACCCAGAGGACGTATGTTAGTGTCAATCCCTCTAGCAAGAATATCGTTCCCCTTTGGGGTAAATGTCAAGTGGTGCTACATTAATGGTCAAGTGGTTCAATGTAACACAAGAGCATCTCAACAAATAATAAAAAGGTGTAATCTTTCCACAAATACAGATTTCTAGAAGCAGTGTGAGAGTACTATATGCACACCCTCTAGAATCTTTAGATAACATGGTATCTAAGAACTAAGATTTAATTTAGGGACCTCCAAAAAAGTAAAGCATGTCTTATAGATACCCCAGTCCCCATGGCCCATTATATCATAACTACGTAATAAAGATTACTTCACAAAGGATTGGTCACTAAACCAGCCAAAACAACAGAAGGGGGTAGGTTTTTTAAGATTTCTAAAATAAGGTGAAGGATTTTATGATGGCATTCTAAAAGAATTTAATGAAATGGACGTGTTAGTATACCTACTATGCCTACCTATCAATTTTGCCCACCCTAATGTATGTTGCACAATTTGTAAGGCTCCCATATGAGGAGAACCCAATAGTGCACATATATTTGGTGAATTCAAGATTACACGATGATGAGGTCTTTATTTGTGACCATGGATGCTACGAAACTAATTCAACAGTCCAACCTCGGGGTCCAGGGTGCGATAAGCAGCCTTGGTTGGGGTGTATGGGAAACCCCGGAGGAAAATTTTAAAGGAATATTCCTTGTGATACTAGGCCATATGTACATCTCATTAGTGCTATGGCCAGTGGTTGGTGGCGGATGGTCAGTGGCTAGTGGTCGATGGTTGATGGTCAGTGGCTTGGCATAATCAATACCGCACATACCACACACACACACACACTTATGTACCACCCACATGTAGCTCTATATAAGGAGGCCATATCCATGAACCATGGCATCCAATATTCAAGGATAATGAGTCCCTTGTGTTCCTTCCTACTAAGCTCTAACTTGAGAGTGCATGGGTGGATGATGCCATTACTTTGTAATAGTGCTAATCTAATTCTGATTCGACACTAATCTACTTTGCATCGTATCTCTCTGTACTCTTCTTGTGTCATTCCTGGAGCGCGTCTTGCTCTTGTACTCTTTTGGCTATTAAGCTCATAGCATCCTTTAGCTAGTTTCAGTATTTATCTCTCATTTCCATTTCAATTTTGTCTTATTTGATCTGCTATCTTCAGTCTGATTGCATGAACTAGTTTAGCTAACTCAACCTGAAATAGTTGTTAGAATGAACAACTCATTTCATTTTGGTGATCACAAAGTCATTATCTAAGGAAAATTGATTAGATGGATGATGCTCCTAATGGAGTTTGAATTCAAGATAATCCATAAGCCAGGAAATACTCACTGTGGTGCATACTTTTTTTTCTAAAAGTACTGAAGGGTATTCAAATCTTTTTTGGAGAGATGATCCAATCGATTCTAAATTATTTCAAAATTTAGTAGAGGAAGGACTAGATTCGGAGTGGGAGGACATCTATGATTTTCTTCAGTATGGAGGATTTTCACAGTTTCTATACTAGGCCACTTGCATATCGACATGTTAATGCCAAAAATGTATGGAATTTTTTTTTGGGTAAGGCCATTCAAGACAAGTAGACCAACCCACCAAAGACTTCAGAAGACTAGGAGACAGAATAGACCCCAGAAGGGAAGGGTAAGGAACTGGACACAATCGGATCAAAAAGACAAGTAGCTCAATCCAAAGCAAGGCCATCTAAACAGAAAAGAAAAGTCACAAAATTCCTAGCATAGCTCTAAACAAAATGGACGATGCCCACAAAGGAAAAGACGACTCGTACTGACTAGACCAAAGGTACAAACAAATGGGTTGAGATAAACGTTACCCCACCAAAGGGCACAATGGGAACAGACAAGCCCAATGACAAGAACAAAGATAGTGTATTGATAAGAACATTTCAGACTCAGATAGTTATGGACAAACCCACTGAAAATAATGTGCTTGCAATCACTTCTCCGACCAAGACAGTTGTAGTAGTGCTTAAACCCGCTCAGCCAAGTTGAGTTGATAGGTTGTAATGTTTACAAAAAAATAATTTGCGAGGAAACTTAGTACTGAAGAAAGCAAACGGAACATTAATTCCCTATCACACTCCAATATTGATCTATGAAATGGAATAGAACGACAGAGATACAATCACTGATGGATCTGTGGCTATCATCTAGGTGATGGAATAGGATAGTAAATGCTATGGGGCAAATGATGGAGACACACGGGTCAATTTTCAATTTATAGATGAATACCTTTCAAGAATAACTTCAGAGGAAAAAGGCTAAAGCTAATGAATCAAAGAATTAAATAGTTAAATTGAGAACTTTACTGTTGGAGCATCAGATCAACGAAAATAGGGATGCAAGGTTTCTAACTTCGCAACAACAAAGGAAGATAGAGAAGCTCACAACTGATAATTCTATTCTATAAGAAGAAAAGAAAGAAGTTATCAAGGCCAAAGATACTATGAAGCAAGCACTAGATCAGAAGAGAGAAACCCTCAATGCTACAACATTAAAATCAAATTGTTATGATCATTGAATTTTTTCCCAATTCACCAATCGTGCTCTATGTGTTGGAAATAAAGGAAGAGGAATTTTTGAGTTTTTTCCTAGATTTGTACCTAAAGTATAACAAACTAGCTAATTAGTAGTGTTATATTAATATTGTGGATGAGCTGTGGGAATGTTATGATGAGAGCAAAGCAGAGTGGGTAGCTTGGACAAATATTTTGAATGCACTCGAGCAGAAACTTATTGTAGATGAACTCAAAGACAACTTACAAATTTTCTAAAGTAACATGTACCAGTGGAGGATGCAACAATGTGTCATGAGCTAGCCAAGGCTTGGCTAACCAGGGACAAATGAACTCTATATGATGCTGATATCAAGACATGAAATGCCTTAATTCCTTATAAAGTGGAGATGATGGCTAAAAGTAAGGAGCATCAAGAGAAAGAATCCATTAATTAGTTGATTCAAAAGGAGAATGTGTCAAAATCTACGATGCAAAAGAATAGAGACCAAGGAAGGAGAGAGAGAGAGAGAGAGAGAGAGAGAGAGAGAGAGAGAGAGTCTCTTGAACCAATCAACCTTGGCAATGAATAATTGAATGTATAATACAGTGGAGGCACAAGGGGTTGCTTATATAGGAACCTCAGTAAATTTCCCTACTCAGACTTTGACAAATAAGTAAAATAAATACTTAAAATCCAAAATAAATAATGGGCTCACATTGGGCAATTCACTTGAGATGCCAAAACTCTAACACCCTCTCTGTAGCTCATAGTGGACATAAATAGTGAGACCAAGTTAATAAAGAAGCTACCATGGCCCATGGACACCCTAGTAGAGGTACCTTCCACTAGGGATTTGTTACCCTCAACTTTGTTCCTTAGAAGAATAACATCTTGAGCATCGGTTGCCTTTTATAAAGTTTTAACTGTAGACCGCACTACGTCCAAGAATCCCCATTCGTGAACTGTGAACACATCCAAATTATAATACTCCAAGATAATGAAATGTGGAACACATCCTGTCCATGATCTGACCAACAAAAATGGATTGGTGCACTCATCCATAGTGTTTTAGATACTTTTATTTGGTTCCCTGCCAAATGCATGTGCCTTGAACTCTGACTTATGGGTTCAAACACCGATAACTTGAACTCCAACACAAGGGTCCAAATTAATTATATGGAGCACTATTTACCCCTCTGTAGCACTCACAAGCCTCTCTCTGGCTGTTGAAGCTGGTGGTGGCACCAATCTCCATGTGACTAGAAGGCGAGAGACCTTGGCAGTATAGACTCCACTACACTAGCATCCACTTTGCTATCCTTCCCTGATTCACTATCATTACTTTCCTCCTGATGCTTGCTTTTACCTTTTTCCTTTGTAGAATCTCTATCTTTGCTTTTGGATCTACAATCCTTAGCAAAATGACCACACTTTCCACAATTGCAAAAACAATGGTTCTTGGTCCTCTTTCTGGAATCCAAAGTAGTAAGTGATTCTCAATCTATCTCAAAAATCTAAATTTTGCCTTGAATTATTAACATGTCTTTGAGATGGAATGAGAAAAGAGCTAGATCATCAAATTCTAGCTTTTCCCTCATGACTTATAGCCGAAGTATCCTAGACACCATTTCATACACCTAAGGAAACCTCGTGAAAACCAAAGCAGCTAATTGAGTACTTCTCAATGCACTTTTCATAACCGATAGTTGAGCATGAATAACTTTAGTCTTCAAAATAAATGATTGCATGGAACTCCTCGTAGAAATTGGATGGCAAATAACTGTCCAAAAGGGTGACTTCTCACATCGTAAAATCCAATCACATTCCTACGAGCTTGAAGCACGTATCATTGGCACTCTTCAAAGTCTAAATGGATGGAAAAAGGTCCTTTGTAAGAGATTCTACAATGGCCGACATTTCCTTTGCATTAGCCGCATCCAAATCAACACACGATTTGAGATACTCATCATCTTGAAGGCAGGTGTACCTCTTGTTGGATCAACAATGTCCCATAAGCTTTTCCATGAGAACCAGAGTCGCATGATCAAATTCCAAAGATCGTAGTTATTTTCGTCCAATTTATCGTTGGTGCTTGAGCAACCGGGGGGGGGGGGGGGGGTTGAAGTTGCAAAATTTGGTAGTGGAATCCTTCTTGCACTCCAAAATCCGCACAATAATCCTTCAAATCGTTCAAATTTCCAAGCCATGTCCACTCCTCTGCTACTCCCAAGCAGCTCTGCAAAAGAAGGTGCTTTTACAACCCTCGCTGGAGCTCCAATCTCCCCCTCTAGATGCTCCTCTTGACGTGACATGCCCCTTATCAATCTCCAAGCCTGAGTGGATAACCACTAGTAGCATTTTGAAATGTTGTCAGTAAGCTTTATTTGTGCAAAGAAGGGTTCTTGGTCAAGGCTAGGGGAGAGTGTCATGTCACCCTGCTTCCACTATGAGAAAAAGAGAAAAAGGTCACATGTTAATCATATTTGAAGTTAATATGTTTATTGAGCAGTGATTAGGGCTAGATAACAGGCAACTTTAATGCTAAATGTATGCCAGATGCAGCTTTAGAGAGACAAACACTATGTTTTTGATGCAAAAAATGGATATGCTCGAAGTTGTCAAAATAAAATTTTATTGAGTAGAAATGTAGTACTCAGAATGCTCTACTAGTCTGTCTTTACGGCTCATCAATTGGAGCTACAGGATGAGAGATATTGTAGATTGAAAATGAAGTGCTTTACAGATCCTTTCCAAACTGGACAAGTACATATGAGTGATCAAAGCTGAGGTTAGTGCATAAGTCCAAAGTGCTCAATTTATAATGCCTATTGGTCTTTTTGGATCAACAAATCGAAGCTCACATGGGCAAGTTACGACCAGTTAGAGTTTTGACAGGGGCCAATTATATGCCAGTTTGTTCACCTCAATAGGCGTGCCATCAGGGATCTTTTTAGCCTTTCTAAGGTTTTTTTGGATGTTATGTGGCATATGAAGGTCATAGGAAGTTACGACACATCAATCAAAGTCATGATGAAGAAGATATGCTAGATCAAATTTGGTACAGTTGACGATGAGAAGGTGCCAGATGAATTTTCCTCCGTCTTGAGAGCCTCGGTTTGCGATCCAAGAAATCTTAATATGTGACAAGGATAGGTGTATTGAAGTCAATAAGGAGCACTTTTGGTCAGGTTTTGCGGCTTGGAGACTGGGCTTGTGAGCAGGAAAGGGTGATTCTCCAAAGTATGGGGAAAAAATGGCTTTTATAACGTTTTTTTAAAAGTGGGTTTGGTCACCACAAGGGAGAGCACCCTCAAGAGCTTCCACATGGCATATAAAATATCCCACATGTGAGCATGTGGAAGTGGAGGACATGATATATATACAACACGGTGAGCCATTAGGGGTGTACCAACGAGAGAGAGAGAGAGAGAGAGAGAGAGAGAGAGAGAGAGAGAGAGAGAGAGAGAGAGAGAGAGAGAGAGAGAGAGATCTTGTAAGCGTGGCTATAGCAATGGCCTACGGGTATTGTGCATGCGCACATCCGAGAAAAATTGACAGTATTTAGAGGATGTCGATGGTGCAGGTGGTGGCTCGGACACTATTGACTGTGACAGTGGAGCGGGAGTTGCTATCGCCACCAAATAAATCTGGAAAAAATGGGGAAAACCAGCTTTGAGGGCTACCAGAATGAAACTGCAATTGGCAGATGGGTTCATGGAGAAGCCTCTAGGACTCTTAGAAAAAGTAATTGTCACTTTGTGCGGAATCGAGTATGAGCATACATTTGCAATAGTCGATTTTGACAAAAAGAACAATTATGAGATTATCTTGGGACGACCATTCATGCGACAACTGAAGATGGTCCAAGATTGGGGTTATGACCACATATACCTCAGACATGGCGAGGCAACAACTAAAATACACCTGAAAGACCATAGTTATGTAAACCAAACACCAGTGGCAGAGTTTGATTCAGCTACAGTAGCAGGATCGGAACTACCAGCATGGTTAGGGCAACCAAAAGAGCACTACAAGAGGCTATTCATATTAGCGATGCTCACATAGCGACGCTCAAAAAAATAATTTCCGGCGTCGCTATGAGCGTCGCAAATTTACAAGTAAATTTGCGACGCTCATAGCGACGCCGGTTGGGCTAAAAAAAATAACAGAGAGCGCCCAAAAATTCAGATCTCAGATTTGAGTTTTTCGGCGCCCTCAAGCAAGGAGCAGGTAACGCTCTCCCTCTCTCTCTCTCTCTCTTTCTTCTCCACACACACACACACACACACACACACACACACACACACACGAGGAGAGGAAGGAGAGCCAGGTATGCTCCTTCCCTCTCCTCACTCTCATGTTCCCTTCCCCTCTTTCTCTCTCCCTCTCTCTCTCTCTCACACACACACACACACACACATAGTGTTTTTGAGAGAGAGAGAGAGAGAGAGAGAGAGAGAGAGAGAGAGTACAAACATAAACAAAAACGCACACACACATACATAAACAAAGAATGCACACACACATTGAGAGAGGAAAAGAGAGAGAGAGCATGCATAAACAAAAAACGCACACATTGAGAGAGGAAAAGAGAGAGAGAACATGCATAAACAAAAAACGCACACATTGAGAGAGGAAAAGAGAGAGAAAACATGCATAAACAAAAAAACTCACACACATTGAGAGAGAAAGAGAGAGAAACTAATTTAACGTCGTAGGAAACTAATTAAAATTAAAAGACCTAAAGATCTAGCCAACGAGGAGTTGAACTCAAGACCTATTATTCAAGAGGGAAATGGCATAACCAATCTATCATACTTGGCATGGGTGATAGAAAGGTTATACCATTTATCTCTTTTTATTGGCACACATCCACACACGCACACACACAAGAGAAGAGAGTTATAACGTCGTAGGAAACTATCCTAAAAGACGTTAAAGATTAGGTTAGATGTAGACTTACGTTAAATTAGATTTAGGTTTATTTAAGTTAAATTAGATTAGATTTAGGTTTATTTAAGTTAAATTAGATTAGATTTAGGTTTATTTTTAGTTAGATTTACGTATAACCGTCGCTAAAAGCGTCGCTACGAGAGCGTCGCTATCTGCGTCGCTATCTGCGTCGCTATAGGCGTCGCTATGAGCGTCGCTATATAGTGACGCGTATAGCGACGCCTATAGCGACGCTCTCACAGAAGAGTATAGCGACGCATATAGCGACCCTACAGAGCCATAAATAGCGACGCTTATAGCGACGCCTGAGAGAATATTTTTTTGGTGGCAGGGCATTGAATGCCCTGCCACCCATCAACCATATTGTACTTGATTCACTTTTTAAAAAAAGTGCAAAGGTAAATAATAGACCCAAAATAGTCACCCACAAGACGCATTGTTTGCAAAATTGACAATTGTACACATCATAGACAAACTGAATTGATTGGCAAATGTAATAATGACAATTGTACAACATCATAGGCATAAAAAATTGATTGGCAAAAGGAATTGCGGTGACAAATGTAATAATATACATGGTTCAAAAAGACGTATAAAATCCGTCTCATGATACATAAGCTATGAGAAACCCTAAACTAATGCTATCTAGCTACGGCTAAACTGACGTCGTCTAATCAGACGTCTCATCGCGTCCAAGCGGCGTATCTGTCGGATTCTGCAAAAAAAGACAATAAGACAGTTTTCAGTAAATATAAACATATAACGACATTTATAAAACAATACAAAAAATAAAAAAGAGTAAACCCTAATACTAACCATGCCGCCGCGAGAACTGAGAATGTCCATCAGGGCGTTTAAGCCCTTCCTGCCTGCGTACTCGCGCTCGTACGGTGTGGGATCACGTCCTGTCATCGACCACTGTCAAAACATACAAAGATTTCATTATGTTAGAACTAAAAAAACTCATAAACCCTAAACTATCGAACATGCATAAAGAGCAATGTGAAAAGACTTACAAAATCGGCCTCAAATGATGCCCATCCACCGCTCCCCAAGTGGTGCGAGCTCCCTGCCTCTACTCGCGCTCTGGCTGCATCCTTTTGTTGCTTCCACTTGTCGGGATTCTCGCGCGCTGCTTTCTTCGCATTCTTCCAATCTTCTTTGGCCAGCCAATCTGGCCTATTCCACCCATTCTTGATTGCTTTTTGCACTTCGGAACGCTTGTGTTTGCAGTATTCGCGCATTCGAATCTTCATCAGGTCTTCATTGAAGCGCTGATCCCGTGTTGGAACGGGAAACTCATCATGAAGTATGCTGATGACTTTGTTTTTTAAATCACTTGGTACTTCACTCCATTTGTTTAGTATATAGTGTCTAAACAGCTGAGAGCAAAGACCACGCATGCGCGAGATCACCTTCTTGCCGTCATCATCCATGATGATGCCGCCGCTGATGTTGACGGAGTAAGGCAAGCCCTCTGGCCGGTGACGCGTGAACCTGGGTGTCCCGGCAGGGGTCTCTAGCGGCGTGTCGATGGGGGTACGGACGTCAGGTGTCTCCATCGGCGTCTGGGCGCCGAAGCGAGGAGTGTCGAGTGGGGTGGCTCCTGGAGGAGTAGGTAGAGGTGTGTAGCTTCTAGGAACAGTCAGCCGTGCAAAACCTGGCGTAGACGGCGATGCTGTGGCTGGTGTGGGGGCGGGCAAAGAAGGGGAGGGTAAAGAGCCTCGTCGAACACGAGGCGGTGTGGAGGCATCGGTGGCGGAATCCCCACAACAACCGCCACCGCCACCACTAGAGCGCCGGTGTCTAGACGAGTGTGACGCTCGTCTCATCGACGCCGAAGCTTCGGAGCGCGCCGAATGCTCCGAAAGAGAGGGAGATGCGGATGGTGTAGGAACGCGCGATGATGCGCCAGAGCGATGACGCTCCACGTACCACTGTCTCTGCTGCGGTGACAAAGAAGAAAGAAACTCCTCATCATCCATACCTGCATTAAACACACGAATATTTAAACTTAATATTGAATGAATAGAGTAGACAATGACGCAAAGACCATTAAATACAATGACGTAATGACGCATATAAATACAATGACGCAATGAATCGAGTGGTAGAAGAGGCAAGTCGAAAACTCAGAATTTTCAATCAAAAGATGTGAGCGCGAGTAGAAAAGAGCGTTACACACCATGGAAGCTACTTAGAGAGCCAGAGCTTTTACAGCACGGAGCAAAATTGTTCAAATACAATATTTGTGGCTTTAAGAGATCTCTCTCTCATCCTCGCATAACTCAGCATAACTTCCTATATCTATATAGAGCTCTCCGTTTAAACACATATCCTCTGTTTCATTTTGTAGCTCCTCTGCATGCACCCCATATAGAGTAGTAGCATCTTGATGCTCGTCTGGCACCACCGCAGCGGCTTCTGATTGAGCATCTTCTCTGATCTCCTCCATTGATGTCGTTGTGATTGGCACATGGTAGCCTTCATACGTCCTTGCACTACGAGGGGCTACCTCTATGACGTACCACCAGTTTGATGTAGACTTTGTAGGATGAAATACTACCTGCCAGAGCCACATAACTTACATGAGAGCTTTCAAGCACATAACTTGTAAAAGGGGGATGTTAACTATTTATATACTTACTTGTTCACAATGCTCGGGTAGTACGAAAGTGTCTCTTAGGTCAGTCCATTTCTTAGTAGAATCCACCTCAAGAAAACCAGACTCTCCTCTACGCACAGTAGCGTTTCGACCCTCCATGATTATCTTGAACCATTGCACGTCGAACAAATCGACAAAAAATCCTCTGTAATCGATCCTCAAAATCTCTTGCAGCGTGCCGAAGTAAGTGAGTTCCGCCACCACGGGATCTGCATCAGAGGAACGTCGTCGACTAGACTGTTCAAATTTTGCCATGATTCCACAATCTTGAGTAAAACGCTTTTTGTCGATTCGTTCCACCCTAAAATGTCGACCTTTACACCATGCTGCTGTGTATGACTTATACTACAACGAACAAAGATTATGAGTGGCCGTTCAAACGTTTATAAATAAAGTCACTTGCTAGTCGTACATTGCAAACTTACCTTGGTCGCGCAACCCCGAGAGTACTCCCACTCTTCTTCAGTCACTTCGTCACCGCATTGTTGTGCGCTTTTCAATTGGTTGTGCAACCATCTTAAGCTCATGAAGGTTGGTAGGCTCTCCAGAACCGCTGGATAGTGCATCGGTGGTCGTCTTCCCCGTCTCCACTCGATTCGTGCCCTTTGTCGCTCTTGCTTTGCATCCTCATATTGTGAAATCCACTTTTGCATCACTGGATTGTGAAGCATGCAAAATCGGTTGATTTTAGCCTCTAGATCTTCCGTCATCTTCTTCTCAACACCGAGATTGCACATGACAATCCCAGATATGCGCTCATCATCTATGGTTCGCCATAGCGTGTCCCGGGATTTATCAAATCCGTCTAGCCACTCTCCAATGTACACTAGGGACTCTGATACCAACCAACCTTCTGCCATGCTACCCTCCGGACGTGCCTTTTGACGCACATATCCCTTAAGCGTTTTCATGAAACGCTCTAAGAAGAACATCCATCTGGAATGAACTGTGCCAGCTATTTCCACCTCATCAACTATGTGAATAAGAAGATGCACCTGAATGGTTAGCATTGTAGTAGGAAAATGTTTCTCAAACATGCACACAAGCTCCGCAGCATTTAGTTTGGCGAATGGTATGGAGTCTACGTCGATCTCCTTTTGTGAGATCCATTGCACCAGCTTTGCAAGTTTGTAGATTGTGTTACGGATGTCGAGAGACAAACATCCCTCAATGGCAACCGGTAAAATAAACTGTAAAGTATGTGCAGCAATGATATTAAAGTCCACATTTTATGCAATGATATTAAAGTCCACTATGAACGTACCTGACACATTTTATGCCAATCGTGTGACTTCAAACCGGTAAGCTTTCCTTCTTTAGTAAAACACGTTCGGAGCGAGTGCATTACGCCAGTGGGGGTCCGCAAAGATCGAATGGCCTCTTTTACTTTGCGTTCTTGGGCTCCTGTGAAAATCCATGGTGCTTTAGGAAGTTTTATCGATCCATCAGACGCTGTTTGCGGCCAATATTGCTCCATACGATCCACATTTCTAAGGTCAACTCTGGCTCCCAAAGTATCTTTCTTGCCGGTCAAATGGTCCCATAGTAGATTACCCACATTCTTGAATATGTGCATTGGATCGAGCAAGTGATTGATCACGAGTCGGGGCCAGTATGGTAACTCGTACCATAGAGATAGTCTCTTCATCCCTGGAGGCAATCCGTCATCGCACATCTCCTTCTGCTCTAACCATGCTTGTGCAGACATCCTTGGTGGCTCTCTTCCCAAAAAGCCGTCGCGTAACACATGATTCTCCGGAAGATACGCTTGATGACCTTCGTAGATTTGCTTCTTCAGTGAGGGTGCCCTACGTGCATTCAGTCTAGGTGCACATGTGACACATGCTCTGTATCCGCTTGTTTGAAGCCCTGCATGTATACACATGATAATAGATCAACTATGGGGAAAAACAAGATTTACAGTGTCTGAGAGAGGAGTGTCAATAGATCACTTGAGTATTCTGTTAGCCCGGGATAGTCATGCATGGTCCACATTAGAATACCTCTGATCAAAGCATTCCGTCGTCCTGTGTGTCGGCTCATATCCACCACCTCTATGCCAATCCACAATTGTTGTAGCTCTTCCAATAGTGGACGAAGATACACATCCATATTCCCCACTTTATATCGCCCTGGCACAATCAAGCTTAGCCATAGGTGCCCCTTCTTCGTAGTCAACCACGGGGGAATGTTGTAGTTGACGATGACAACGGGCCATACAATGTAAGATGTTGATCTTTGACCAAATGGATTTACGCCATCCATAGCCAGGCCTAAGCGCAAATTTCGAGCTTCCCTGGCAAAATCCGACCATGTTCCATCTATATGTTTCCACGCTGCGCAATCTGCAGGAATTCGTAGCACACCATCCGAAGATTTATTCTCCTCATGCCATGATGCTAGGGCGGCCATGGACTTACATTCGAAGAAATGCTTGATGCGAGGAAGCAAAGGAAAATGTCGCAAAACCTTTTGTGGAATTTTTGTCCCGTGGAGATCTACTTGATATCTTTCGGAATCACATTTCGGACACTTCTCCATGTCTGTGTATTCCCCTCTGAAAAGAATGCAGTCATTAGGACAAGCGTGGATAGAATTGTAATCCATCCCCAAGTTTCGCAAAATCTTTCTTGCTTCATCTCGGGAATCTGGCATCACATTGTCAGCTGGTAGAATGTGCTCTTTCAGCAATCTACACAACATAAAAATATGATACAGTCGTGTAAAAATCTATCAGATCATTATACATTTAGAGTTCTATTAAAGTAAACTAATTGTAATAGATCACCTGAAAAGCGCTGTGACGCTAGTGTCACTCCATCCAAACTTTGCCTGCATGTTGAGAAGAACCAGGAGTGCTTTCAATCTAGACATACGTGCTCCATTATACAATGATGTATCGGCTTCACTTTTCATATCATCATAGATAAGCCTTTCTGAATCCATGATCGTCTCGATCATTTCATCAATCTCGGGCTCAAACATTGCCTCGTTGGGAATGTGCTCTGCATGATCATCCCCCGAGCTGTCAGAGGCTACATCTTGTGGCCTCACATATGCTGCTTGACCAAAGCGCCTGCGAATACGTCTATTGGGTTGCAAGATTGGTGCTTGTTGGCCAGCGTTAGAGTCCGACGAGTTATAATTGGCAACAACTCGATCTATAATAGATGGATCGAACTCGCCAAATTCACGAACGTGCTGCAAAGAAACACGTCTTGTCCGTCGCACAGCATGCTTGCATTGATTACAAGGACATAAGACCCTCGTTGAGAGATAGGTGTTTCGGTTGGACGGTCCCACATCCTCGTCGCTACTCATAATGAGGATAAAAAACTTATAACCTGGACAACAAATTTAATATTCTATTGGCATTCTTCGTCTTATCTCTCTCTCTCTCTCTCTCTCTCTCTCTCTCTCTCTCTCTCTCTCTCTCTCTCTCTCTCTCTCTCTTTACCTCACATTCTCTAGTCATGTCCAATCCCCGCACACCTCGGTCTAGAGGTGCACGGAGATCAGAACCACCGGGTTATAATCTCGTCTTTATTGGTCAATACCTATATTTGTGGGTACAAGAAATCTAGACACCCACGTCTACATGATACTGCATGTAGTGGACAAAATCCCTTTGCCTCTTCTCTAGCTGTAGCACTTCACTTCATCTTAACATCTTTTCACAGTAGATCTTTTCACTGTTCGTCTAACTCTAAACCCTAAACCGTAAGTAATTCTTGCGTGGACTCGATCTAACGTAAATAAGCGTAAATCTAAATAAACGTAAATCTAACTAAAAATAAAGCTAAATCTAATTTAACGTAAGTCTAATGACTAGAGGTTGTCTAGATGGTCATTGTGTCGGGGATGTAGTGACTCTTGCCGCCCTGAAGATCCACCTTCTTCCCTATCTTCTGAAGACATTTCACCAGTACTTTTGGATCGACGGAGCCCACCATGAGTGAAGGCAGCAATACCCTATATTCCATTGAGGGCTTTCTTCACCCGCTTCATGCAGGCATCGCAGTCTATGGAGACCCGCATCTAATCTAATATAACGTAAATCTAAATCTAGCTTAAATAAACGTAAATCTAGTTAAAAATAAACCTAAATCTAATTTAATGTAAGTCTACATATAACCTAATCTTTAACGTCTTTTAAGATAGTTTCCTACGACGTTATAACTCTCTTCTTCCTGTGTGTGTGCGCGTGTGTGGATGTGTGTGCGAATAAAAAGAGATAAATGGTATAACCTTTCTATCACCCATGCCAAGTATGATAGATTGATTATGCCATTTCTCTCTTGAATAATAGGTCTTCAGTTCAACTCTTCGTCGGCTAGATCTTTAGGTCTTTTAATTTTAATTAGTTTCCTATGACGCTCCCTTAGTTTCTCTTTCTTTTTCTTTCAATGTGTGTGCGTTTTTTTGGATCGTATGCATGTTTTCTTTCTCTTTTCCTCTCTCAATGTGTGCGTTTTTTGTTTATGCATGTTCTCTCTCTCTTTTCCTCTCTCAATGCGTGCGTTTTTTGTTTATGCATGCTCTCTCTCTCTTTTTCTCTCTCAATGTGTGTGTGCATTCTTTGTTTATGTATGTGTGTGCGTTTTTGCACTCTCTCTCGCTCTCTCTCTCTCTCTCTCTCTCTCTCTCTCTCTCTCTCTCTCTCTCTAAAAAACACTATGTGTGTGTGTGTATGTGTGTGTGTGAGAGAGAGAGCGAGGGAGAGAGAAAGAGGGGAAGGGAACATGAGAATGAGGAGAAGGAAGGAGCATACCTGGCTCTCCTTCCTCTCCTCGTGTGTGTGTGTGTGTGTGTGTGTGTGTAAAAGAAAAAGAGAGAGAGAGAGAGAGTGAGGGAGAGCGTTACCTGCTCTTTGCTTGAGGGCGCCGAAAAACTCAGATCTGAGATCTGAGTTTTTGGGCGCGCTCGGTTATTTTTTTTCCCCAGCTGGCGTCGCTATGAGCGTCGCAAATTTCTTTGTAAATTTGCGACGCTCATAGCGACGCTTATAGCGACGCTCATAGCGACGCCGGGATTTTTTTTTTTTGAGCGTCGCTGTGTGAGCGTCGCTAATGTGAAGAGCCTCTTGTAGTGAATTATAACTCGTCGGACTCTGACGCTGGCCAACAAGCAGCAATCTTGCAACCCAATAGACGTGTTCGCAGGTGCTTTGGTCAAGCAGCATATGTGAAGCCACAAGATGTAGCCTCTGACAGCTCGGGGGATGATCATGCAGAGCACATTCCCAACGAGGCAATGTTTGAGCCCGAGATTGATGAAATGATCGAGACGATCATGGATTCAGAAAGGCTTATCTATGATGATATGAAAAGTGAAGCCGATACGCCATTGTATAATGGAGCACGTATGTCTAGATTGAAAGCACTCCTGGTTCTTCTCAACATGCAGGCAAAGTTTGGATGGAGTGACACTAGCGTCACAGCGCTTTTCAGGTGATCTATTACAATTAGTTTACTTTAATAAAACTCTAAATGTATAATGATCTGATAGATTTTTACACGACTGTATCGTATTTTTATGTTGTGTAGATTGCTTAAAGAGCACATACTACCAGCTGACAATGTGATGCCAGATTCCCGAGATGAAGCAAGAAAGATTTTGCGAAACTTGGGGATGGATTACAATTCTATCCACGCTTGTCCTAATGACTGCATTCTTTTCAGAGGGGAATACATAGACATGGAGAAGTGTCGGAAATGTGATTCCGAAAGATATCGAGTAGATCTCCACGGGACAAAAATTCCACAAAAGGTTTTGCGACATTTTCCTCTGCTTCCTCCCATCAAGCATTTCTTCGAATGTAAGTCCATGGCCGCCCTAACATCATGGCATGAGGAGAATAAATCTTCGGATGGTGCGCTATGAATTCTTGTAGATTGCGCAGCCTCGAAACATATAGATGGAACATGGTCGGATTTTGCCAGGGAAGCTCAAAATTTGCGCTTAGGCCTGGCTATGGATTGCCTAAATCCATTTGGTCAAAGATCAACATCTTACAGTGTATGGCCCGTTGTCATCGTCAACTACAACATTCCCCCGTGGTTGACTACGAAGAAGGGGCACCTATGGCTAAGCTTGATTGTGCCAGGGCGATATAAAGTGGAGAATATGGATGTGTATCTTCGTCCACTATTGGAAGAGCTACAACAATTGTGGATTGGCATAGAGGTGGTGGATATGAGCCGACACACAGGACGACAGAATGCTTTGATCAGAGGCATTCTAATGTGGACCATGCATGACTATCCCGGGCTAACAGAATGCTCAGGTGATCTATTGACACTCCTCACTCAGACACTGTAAATCTTGTTTTTTCCCATAGTTGATCTATTATCATGTGTATACATGCAGGGCTTCAAACAAGCGGATACAGAGCATGTGTCACATGTGGACCTAGACTGAATGCACGTAGGGCGCCCTCACTGAAGAAGCAAATCTACGAAGGTCATCAAGCGTATCTTCCAGAGAATCATGTGTTACACGACGGCTTTTTGGGAAGAGAGCCACCAAGGATGTCTGCACAAGCATGGTTAGAGCAGAAGGAGATGTGCGATGACGGATTGCCTCCAGGGATGAAGAGACTATCTCTATGGTACGAGTTACCATACTAGCCCCGACTCATGATCAATCACTTGCTCGATCCAATGCACATATTCAAGAATGTGGGTAATCTACTATGGGACCATCTGACCGGCAAGAAAGATACTTTGGGAGCCAGAGTTGACCTTAGAAATGTGGATCGTATGGAGCAATATTGGCCACAAACAGCGTCTGATGGATCGATAAAACTCCCTAAAGCACCATGGATTTTCACAGGAGCCCAAGAACGCAAAGTAAAAGAGACCATTCGATCTTTGCGGACCCCCACTGGCGTAATGCGCTCGCTCCGAACGTGTTTTACTAAAGAAGGAAAGCTTACTAGTTTGAAGTCACACGATTGGCATAAAATGTGTCAGGTACGTTCATAGTGGACTTTAATATCATTGCATAAAATGTGGACTTTAATATCATTGCTGCACATACTTTACAGTTTATTTTACCGGTTGCCATTGAGGGATGTTTGTCTCTCGTCATCCGTAACACAATCTACAAACTTGCAAAGCTGGTGCAATGGATCTCACAAAAGGAGATCAACGTAGACTCCATACCATTCGCCAAACTAAATGCTGCGGAGCTTGTGTGCATGTTTGAGAAACATTTTCCTACTACCATGCTAACCATTCAGGTGCATCTTCTTGTTCACATAGTTGATGAGGTGGAAATAGCTGGCACAGTTCATTCCAGATGGATGTTCTTCTTAGAACGTTTCATGAAAACGCTTAAGGGATATGTGCGTCAAAAGGCACGTCCAGAGGGTATCATGGCGGAAGGTTGGTTGGTATCAGAGTCCCTAGTGTACATTGGAGAGTGGCTGGACGGATTTGATAAAGCCCGGGACACGCTATGGAGAACCATAGATGATGAGCGCATATCTGGGATTGTCATGTGCAATCTCGGTGTTGAGAAGAAGATGACGAAAGATCTAGAGGCTAAAATCAACCGATTTTGCATGCTTCACAATCCAGTGATGCAAAAGTGGATTTCACAATATGAGGATGCAAAGCAAAAGTGGATTTCACAATATGAGGATTCTACTAAGAAATGGACTGACCTAAGAGACACTTTCGTACTACCCGGGCATTGTGAACAAGTAAGTATGTAAATAGTTTAAATCCCCCTTTTACAAGTTATGTGCTTAAAAGCTCTCATGTAAGTTATGTGGCTCTGGCAGGTAATATTTCATCCTACAAAGTCTACATCAAACTGGTGGTACGTCATAGAGGTAGCCCCTCGTAGTGCAAGGACGTATGAAGGCTACCATGTGCCAATCACAACGGCATCAATGGAGGAGATCAGAGAAGATGCTCAATCAAAAGCCGCTGCGGTGGTGTCAGACGAGCATCAAGATGCTACTACTCTATATGGGGTGCATGCAGAGGAGTTACAAAATGAAACAGAGGATATGTGTTTAAACGGAGAGCTCTATATAGATATAGGAAGTTATGTTGAGTTATGCGAGGATGAGAGAGAGATCTCTTAAAGCCACAAATATTGTATTTGAACAATTTAGCTCCGTGTTGTAAAAGCTCTGGCTCTCTAAGTACCTTCCATGGTGTATAACGCTCTTTTCTACTCGCGCTCACATCTTTTGATTGAAAATTCTGAGTTTTCGACTTGCCTCTTCTATCACTCAATTCATTGCGTCATTGTATTTATATGCGTCATTACGTCATTGTATTTGATGGTCTTTGCATCATTGTCTACTCTATTCATTCAATATTAAGTTTAAATATTCGTGTGTTTAATGCAGGTATGGATGATGAGGAGTTTCTTTCTTCTTTGTCACCGCAGCAGAGACAGTGGTACGTGGAGCGTCATCGCTCTGGTGCATCATCGCGCGTTCCTACTCCATCCGCATCTCCCTCTCTTTCGGAGCATTCGGCGCGCTCCGAAGCTTCGGTGTCGACAAGACGATCTTCACACTCGTTTAGACACCGGCGCTCTAGTGGTGGCGATGGCGGTTGTTGTGGGGATTTCGCCGCCGATGCCTCCACACCGCCTCGTGTTCGACGAGGCTCTTTACCCTCCCCTTCTTTGCCCGCCCCCACACCAGCCACAGCATCGCCATCTACGCCAGGTTTTGCACGGTTGACTGTTCCTAGCAGCTACACACCTCTACCTACTCTGCCAGGAGCCACCCTACTCGACACTCCTCACTTCGGGGCCCAGATGCCGGTGGAGACACCTGACGTTCGTACCCCCATCGACACGCCGCTAGAGACCCCTGCCGGGACACCCAGGTTCACGCGTCACCGGCCAGAGGGCTTGCCTTACTCCGTCGACTTTAGCGGCGGCATCATCATGGATGATGACGGCAAGAAGGTGATCTCGCGCATGCGTGGTCTTTGCTCTCAGCTGTTTAGACACTACATACTAAACAAATGGAGTGAAGTACCAAGTGATTTAAAAGACAGAGTCATCAGCATACTTCATGATGAGTTTCCCGTTCCAACACGGGATCAGCGCTTCAATGAAGACCTGATAAAGATTCAAATGTGCGAATACTGCAAACACAAGCGTTCCGAAGTGCAAAAAGCAATCAAGCATGGGTGGAACATACCAGATTGGCTGGCCAAAGAAGATTGGAAGAATGCGAAGAAAGCAGTGCGCGAGAATCCCGACAAGTGGAAGCAACAAAAGGATGTAGCCAGAGCGCGAGTAGAGGCAGGGAGCTCGCACCACTTGGGGAGCGGTGGATGGGCATCATTTGAAGCCGATTTTGTAAGTGTTTTCGCATTGCTCTTTATGTTCGATAGTTTAGGGTTTATGAGTTTTTTAATTCTAACATAATGAAATCTTTGTATGTTTTGACAGTGGTCGATGACAGGACGTGATCCCACACCGTACGAGCGCGAGTACGCAGGCAGGAAGGGCTTAAACGCCCTGATGCACATTCTCAGTTCTTGTGGCGGCATGGTTAGTATTAGGGTTTACTCTTTTCTATTTTTTGTATTGTTTTATAAATGTCGTTATATGTTTATACTTACTGAAAGCTGTCTTATTGTCTTTTTTTGCAGAATCCGACAGATACGCCGCTTGGACGCGATGAGACGTCTGACTAGACGACGTCAGTTTAGCCGTAGCTAGATAGCATTAGTTTAGGGTTTCCAATAGCTTATGTATCATGAGACGGATTTTATACGTCTTTTTGAACCATGTATATTATTGCATTTGTCACCGAAGTTCATTTTGCCAATCAATTCTTTATGCCTATGATGTTGTACAATTGTCATTATTACATTTGCCAATCAATTCATTTTGCCTATGATGTGTACAATTGTCAATTTTATGCTTGTCAATTTTGCAAACAATTCGTGTTGTGGGTGACTATTTTGGGTCTATTATCTACCCTTACACTTTTTTTTAAAAAGTGAATCAAGTACAATATGGTTGATGGGTGGCAGGGCATTCAATGCCCTGTCACGAAAAAAAAATTCTCTCGGGCATCGCTATAACCATCGCTATTTATGGCGCGCTAGCGTCGCTATAGACTTCTGTGTAAACGTCGCTATAACCGTCGCTATGTGCGACGCTATTAGCGACGCCGGGGGTTATAAAAACCCAGTGTATTTCCGTCGCTAACAGCATCACAAGAGCACACAACCTCTTGTAGTGGAGCTATGGATGTGCAGAGCTTCACATTGTGGAAGCTTAAGAAAAGAGGAATGCGTCTTAGAAAGAGCACTTGAGGACAAGGAGTATATTCCAGAACCTTTCCCTGAAGATGCCTTGGAACGTCTAGAATGGAAACACATACTGGCAACATTGGATGTTTGTACCATTATCAATAGTCCAACAACAAAATTTTGCGATAAGGATGGCTATGATGTGTTACCCTATTACATGGTAAGCGTTGTACCAAAAAAAGAGACAATAGGACCTCCAGAACAAGAAGAGTTTTACAACGCCTCTGAACAATTGGAAGTAAATGATGATGCAGATAATGAGTGTTTAGACACCTCAAGTGAGCGTGGAAAAGAATCCGAGAATATCAAGTTTTATGATTTTGCTAATCAGCACCCTAGACGCCAAGAACGCTATAGGAGGAAATGAGCAAGAAACAAAGCGAGAGAAAACCTGATGCCCAGGATAAAAGGTAAAACTCACTATTTGATGCTTGTAAAAGCAGAGGATTGTGTAAAATATCAAATATCAGGAAAATTCTCAAAAAATCGAATAGAGCGAACGCGAGAGGAAATAAAACAAGTACGAAAAGCTAAAACCGAAACAAAATCACAAAAATATGAAAAATAAAAAAAAGAAACAACAAAAGACCAAGAGTGGACCAAACTGGAGCGTAAACAGAAATACCAAGAACTGAAACGGTCTCTGAGAGAGATATGGACTACTGAAGAAGATAGTGATGGTAAAGGGGAGTCTGAAAAGGGCAACATGAATGTACCATCACACTATCGGAAATTTACTATCCAAGACAGAAAAATCATCATGACACCACCAATCAAGGAGAGAACCCACCAAGAATCTTACGATGGGCCCGAAAATGCAAATAAGATATACCTCGCAGAACCAAGTAAAAAGCCTCAGCCGGTCTATATAGCTAACGATTTAGAGCCCGAGGAGGAAGAACAGCTAACACAACTTCTCAAGAAGTATAAAGATGTGTTCGCTTGGTCCTATAAATACCTCAAAGGAGTTGATCCATTGATATGTCAACATACAATTCCTTTGAAATCGGATGCAAAACCTAGCAAACAACGTCCTTATACAGATAATGACACATTTGCTAAACGAATCAAAGAAGAGATTGATAAACTGATGGAAGCGAAATTCATCTATGAGATTGAACATGCAGATTGGGTGTCACCCATTGTGGTAGTTTCCAAAAAGAATGGAAAATTGCGAGTGTGTGTAAACCTCAAGAAGGTGAATGCAGCAACCATAAGGGATAATTATCCCTTGCCAATCACAGAACATGTACTTGAGCGAGTGGCCGGGAAACGGGCTTATTCCTTTCTGGATGGGTTTTCAGGATACAGCTAACTAGCAATAGCAAGGGAGGATCAACACAAAACAACGTTTGCCACAGAATGGGGAATTTATGCGTATTGAGTTATGCCATTTGGCTTAACTAATGCACCAACAACTTTCCAGAGGTTAATGACTCACGCTTTCAAGGAATACTGAAGAATATTCTTAGAAATTTACATGGATGATTTGTGTGTACACTCTCTTCTGCGAGAGGAACATATGGACCATTTGCAAAAGGTCTTTGAAAATTGCAGGACATATCGAATCTGTCTTAACCCGGAAAAGTGTGTATTTATGGTTAAGCAAGGACGAATCTTAGGACACATTATCTCAAGAAATGGCATAACCACAGACCTAGACAAAGTCAAAGTCATTGTAGACCTGCCCAGGCCTACTAATACGAAACAAGTGCAATACTTCATGGGACACTGTGGATATTATCAAAGATTCATATACATGTATGCGGTTATCGCACAACCTCTGTATCGTTTGCTAGTCAATTTTGAGTGGACCGAGGAGTGTGAAACTTCATTCCAAAAGCTAAAGGAAAACCTTATATCAGCATCTGTACTAAAGGGACCAGATTGGGAAAAGATATTCCATGTGCACATTGATGCTTCAGCATATGCCATTGGAAGTATTCTAGCTCAACCTGGAGATGGAACAATGGATTTTCCGGTTTGCTATGCGAGCCGACAGTTAAACAGTGTAGAAAAGAACTACACAACCACCGAGAGGGAAGGGTTAGGAATGATTTATGCTGTAAAGAAATTTCGGCATTATTTGCTTGCAAACAAATTTGTGTTCTTCACAGATCATCAAGATCTTTTGTACCTAGTAAATAAACCTTGCAATACAGGGAGAATCATACGCTGGTTTATTATATTGCTAGAATTTGACTTCACAGTGGTGGTTAAAATGGGTAAAACCCATCTGCGAGCAGATCATCTTTCAAGGATACACAACGGGGAAGCTCCTGAAGGAGTAGATGATGACATACCAGGTGCTTACCTTTTCAACATTGAAATGGTACCCAAATGGTCTCAGGAAATTGTTAGCATTATTTCCTTTGGAAGTGAGTTTGATAATATGGAATAGAGATCCAAACAGCAAACAATTCGACAAACAAAAAACTTCCAGTTGATAGCAGGACGGCTGTATCATCTTGAATCTGACCTAATCCTACGATTATGTATAAATCCGGAAGAATTCGAGTGCTACCTTGAAGAGGCACATGTCCAGGGTTGTGCATTTCATTGTTCAACAGTGAAAACACACCAGAGACTGAAACAGTTAGGGGTTTATTGGCCAACTATGTATGCGGATACACATTCTTATGTTACCAATTGTACTATATGTAGTGTCAAACGACCGGTGGATCAGGCAACTTTGTTTCAGGTAAACATATCACCTGCATGGAGTCAATATATCATTGACTTCTTAACCACTAGGACATTCCGTGAGAACATCACAAGAGAACGGGAAAAACCTATAGAGATGGAAGCACGTGACTTTCAGTTAATTGGAACCAACTCTATAAGCGGGGAAAGGACAATCAACTTAGAATCTGTGCAAGTGAAAGCGAATACCTGCTGATTCTAGAACATGCACATAGCGGAATAAGTGGAGGCCATTTTTCAGGCAATAAGACGGAAAAAATTGTCTTAACCGCAGGAATTTGGTGGCCTACATTGCACATGGATGCCGAAAAGTTTGTAAAGCGTTGATGCATGTCAACACACCAAGATGCCAATAAAAAGAGATGAGATGCCATTACGGCCAATGATGGAGGCAAGAGCATTTGCAAAATGGGGCATTGATTTTGTGGGACCTATATCACCCCCTGTATATCGCACCCATACCCAATATATCATTGTGGCTACGGACTATCTCACAAAATGGGTCGAAGCCAAAGAAACACAAAAAGCTGATGCACGCACCACGGCACAATTTTTGTATGAGAATGTTTTTGTACGTTACGGGTTACCAATAGAAATTGTCAGTGACCGTGGCACACATTTTCTCAATGAAGTCATTGAATATCTGCTAGAGGAATTCATGGTCATACATAGGAAATTAATACCATACCATCCACAGGCCAATGGGCAAGCTGAGGCCACAAATAAAACACTATGCATGGTTCTCACTAAAATTGGTGTCAGAATCAAGAACAGATTGGGATCAGCAGCTACACTCAACACTATGGGCATACAGGGTAGCTTACAAAACATCAATAGGAACAACACCATACAACATGGTGTTTGTCCTAAATGCTATACTACCTATAGAGTTTTTAATCCCAACTCTACGAGTAGCAACAAGCTTGGAATGGACAGGGCATGAACTCTCTTCAAGGATTGATGATCTTGAAAAGCTAGATGAACTCCGCTTACGAGCTGTCGCTTCAATCTATGCTAAAAAGAGAAGACAAAAGGAATTTTTTGACAAACATGTGCGTACCAAAGAGTTCAAAACAGGTGATTACGTACTTTTTTATACCTTGAAGCAACATGCCAAGAAACTTAAAAAGCGAGGGATGGGACCATTTGTGATTAGTGATCTATCACAAAGTGGAGCTGTCAAGCTTGCTACATTAGCAAGTGAAGAAATGCCAAACGGGATTAGTGGATGTCGACTGAGGAGGTATCATCTACCACTCACACAGGAGATGCTCCAACAAATTCATCAAGGAAACAAAGAACGAAGGAAAAACAGAGAGTACGGGAGGAAGCTCAAGCCGAAGCACAAGCCGAAGCACAAGAACGCATTGCAAAAAGACGGCTTCTGCGACAACAACAACAAAGTGGGACACCATTGCGAATCAATGCCATTCGACTGACGCAGCTGGAGGAGGAAACAGTGGAGCCAATAATTTTGGTCAAAATGGGCAACAATCAAGTTGAATCAACAGCATTGCTTGATTCGGGAGCTCAAGCAAATTTGATCTCTTACGGGTTATACCAACAGCTCAAAGTCACAGGTCAACTTCATCCTACTCCGCAAGTGCTGGAAAGTAGCACATCACACCCATTGAAAACATTGGGATGGACTATATTGCATGTACAGATACATCAATATATTTATCCACACAAATTCTATGTGGTGACAAATGAAATCACACAACACCAAATGATGCTAGGGCAACCTTAGCAAAAAGCATACAATGTGCAGATAGATTGGAAAGCAAAGGCGGTCAAGATTCAACATGAACATGAACAACATGTGATAGCTTGCTCAACAATACAAGCATGATCAACTGCAAGCCATGCAATCACTGAAAACAAATCCAAAGCCAAAAGCACAAATGCCATCAAAGAACAACAGGAAACCTGAGACCAAAAATCAGGTAAAAACCAACCATACTACTTATAGACAGATGAAGTCAACGGCCACAATGCAAAAATCTAGGCTACCAAAACAAGGTAAACAAGTATGGATGCGGAAGGATAAAAATGCAATGGTGGAAAAACAACAATGTAACAAATGGATTCCAACAAAGCAGACGGTTCAACCCCAAACCAAGGGTATAAAATAGATGTGGATACCAAAGAAAATGCTTAGCAATAATCCAAATGTCACTCACATTTGGATACCAAAGCAAAAGCAAAAGGAACAACCTGCCGTACAAACAACAATGGAAGGCAGACAGTGGCATTTCAAAAAGGGAAACCGACATATGTGGATGCCGATGAAAGACAAACCAATGGCAAACAAGAAAGAGCCAAACCATCTACAAAAATCGGCAGCAACAAAATACCAATGGAAACCCAAGTCCATAAGGCCCATAGCCATTACATCCCAGCCAATTCTATCCTTCGACACAGCTACGACTCCATCAACAGTGTCGGCAACGCAATTGCCTCTTGCCAAAAAGACAATTAAACAAAGAGAAGTAGAGTTACAGCTGTTACTTGCAAAGAAAGTAGGAAACCTCGACGGCGAATGCCAATAAGCATCTTGCTTATTCACTTCTCTTGCACACAACATTAATTTTTCCATGCATTGACCGAGTATGCATAAAGTAGGGCCACATTAATCGGCCAGGCATTAGCACAACTTTTTCAACCTATGCACGGCACCTACTCCGAGGCGATACCTTGTCGTCCGGGAGGACTCCCTCTAGGATGGGGGGGAGGCATTCTAGAGGCACTCTCAAATGCGGAACCAATGAAAGAAATAGCAAAAAAGGGCATGATTTTTGACTATTTTAAGGGTTGTTGTTTGATTGCAAAATTTTCTGGAGTAACCCAAGTACATATGCCCTTATACAACATAAAGCTACAGGTATATGGGGCTAAACGCCAAATCAAGCCCCTAGGTGTGTGTGTATATAAGTAGAAATAGCCATTTTTCAGGCAAAATATTGGTAAAACGGAGAAATCCGGTCATAAAAATTGCATGTGAGTGTATATAATGTGTTGCGGTGATGTTTGTGATTTATTAAGATTTTTGGGGATTTTTTGGGTTTGATTTGGTATTTTCCTTTTAATTTTACTAATTTTTGGCAGAAAAACTTCAAAAATACAAAAAGCAGGTGAAAAACGTTCGTAATGACAAAAAAATAATATGGGGATGACCAGTGACTATAGGACAACCTATGGTACAATGGGGGTGCAATTATGAGACTGGAGCGGAAAGCGTGTTTTGGCCAGGTTTTGACCGAAATGCCAAATTTCTGGTAAACAGAGCAAATGGAGTCCAAATCAAGAAATTTTTGAGCCTAAACCGCATCTCGCAAGAAGATAGGAGTACATGTCAAATTTCATGAAAAGTGGTTCGGGGACCCTCATTATAAGAAATTTTCACCCCTCATTCTCACTATTGACTTTGTGGAGAGAGCTTCTGCCACCTAGAGCTGATCGACCTTCCAGCAGCTTCTACGACGCGCACGTCTACCCGACCAGCTCCAGACATAAGAGGTAGGCACACCACCTTGAGCTTTTCGCGCATGTTTGTCATTATGTCGCGAAAACTAGCGTAGGGGTCACACACAAAGCGAGCGGTAGAGACCTACAAGTAGAGATGGCGGCCTAACGGCTAACCTGAAAGCAACAAGACTTCATCGGCAACTTACCCTAGTCTAGGAGACCAATCCTTGATAACCAAAGGCAGTGGGAAACCATAGGGAAAAACCCTAATTCACAGAAATCCGCAAGAGGCCACCAAATGCTACCAAAATTCATGGGTAGGAGCATCTCGACATGCTCGACATGGTCGTTGGGGATGCTGACATGGCAAGTGGGCCCCTTGGGGGCTTGTACACGTGAGCAAGCCTTAAGCCTCCCTTTTTATTGAAGACAAACCCCCCCATTAGCGCTACTGCTTGGGAGGGGTGGGCGAGGACATGTGGGTGGGTGGGGGGAGAGAGAGAGAGAGAGAGAGAGAGAAGAGAGAGAGAGAGAGAGAGAGAGAGAGAGAGAGAGAAGTGAAGTCCGGGAGATAAGCATGGAAACATCCAAAGTAAATGGGGGACAATTGTTTTGCTTGACATGGCTTTGTCAAACATTGAAAAAGAGTTTACATCACAAAAATATAGAAAGATATTGGGAACCTTGTGTTAAAAAGAGTGTTATGAAAAATGCTCAAACTTACACTAATTCTTGGAAGGGTTTTTGAGATATAAACTACAAGGACCCACACGTTCGGGAAAATGTTGATGTATTTTTTTGGTCTTGGAGACCAAAGAAACAAGCTCGGGGGATTCATTGGGTTTTTTCGTACAATACCATGTGAGTGTACAAGAGAGAGGGTTTTGGATTTTGTACACATTAGGAAATTTCGGAGGTCATTTGGAGGGCCTTCTAAGAAAATGTATTTTTTGCACTCTCTCTCTAGAAAAAATGGCAAATAAAAGAGCTGGGTCTTTCATAGTAAAACTTCAAAAAGTGTACTTTAAGTAGATTCCTTACTCCTCTGAACATTCGTTCGTAGTGATTGAGGGATAATCCTCTTTTTAGTTGCATTGAATGAACAACGTCAATACGGAGGGAATGAGGCTAACATGGAGGGAAGTATCCGCAGCCGCTATTCACTTTCCATTAAACCTGCACATTTGGCTAATGGCACACTCCTCAAATGGCACAAATGTTACCCACAAACGAGCCAAATATCACCTTCACATTGATTTGGACAATGAGTACCAACCATTGATTAAGCGCAGTAAAACAAACACACATATACCTCCCACCTCCATAGACACGCTCAGAGCTCAAGGAGCTAAACACATAGATATCTGGACGAGAGGCTCTCTCTACCCTAAGAATCCAATAACTAATGCGTCTCCACCGTTTGTCAATCCTACAAGCTTATTGACCTTTGCTGGTGATGGAGAAAACGGCCTTCTGGGTTATTGTAAATCACTTACAAGAGAAGCTGGAACTTACAAGAGCATTCTCCAAGCTCAACAATGTGAGATTGTTTGCCTTTCACATTTACATTCTACAGATCAGGTTACCATTTTGCAACATAAAACAGAGGTACAAGAACTGAAAGGAAAGGTGCGAAGTTGTCAAATGAAGGACACCATCTTGGGTGGTCGTATCCGAAAGAAGAAATTGCGCAATCTTGAAACATTGCAGGTTGCATCAGGAGGTCTCAAGAAAAGAATCCGAGCATTAAGGTGATGCTTCTTGGTTGGCTACATTGTCTTAGTTAAGTAATCTCTTTGTTTTTTCTTGTTATGCATTGTTTTCATGTGCCTAAATAGTGTTAGTGAAGCAAATTTTCTGTTATTTACTTATGCATTGTCTTCATGTAGAGACTCAATCTATCCTGACAAGGAAAACATTGACCCCAAAGCCAATATAGGAAAGAGATTGAAGCCACTTATAAGTAGAAGCCTGGCAGCAGATATAGTACATGACAAGAAGTTTAAGGTTCTACAAAGAAATGTAGTGGACCGCTTTATTTCAGAGAACTCAGTGCCTGCAAAAGAGATACAAGGCACACTTGATTCACTTGGTGTAAGCAAAAGAGGATATTCGGCTATCCAAAAGTCTGTCTCATCCATCTTTGTTAGGAAGGGTATAAAATCCAAACTTCTACCATCAGCCTCAAGTGTTTGGAAAGAGAGGCTTCAGCTTAACGAGGCACAGGGAGACTATCTTGGACAGCCCTTTCATATTAAAGCAACTTACAGTGGCCATGGAGCGAACATGGCATATGATGAGTTCAACAATATTTTTATGGACCTGCGGATACTACAGAAGAGAATGGTGGAGTTTTACAACATCACATTTGAAGAGTCATGTGGACTATTACATTTTGTGTTAAAACTGGATGAGTGTGAGCTTGTTAAAGAGAAAAAGCTAGAGCGTGTTACTATTACTTTAATGAATAGAGCCCTCTCAAAGTGTCCCAGTGATGATCCTTTATATTTTAGTGTTCAATCAAAATCTAACATATGGTGGCTTGGTGCGTTTGAGGTAAGCGATATTATCAAGTAAGCTCAAATGTTCAGATCTACTTAAGTCTCATTTATTTTGTGTTGCAGGTAAAGAAAGAAGATCATGAGATTCTATATTGGGTGTTCCATCGAACTAATATTCCGGAGCTGATTGATCGACAGACTAACCAGGGAGAGGTACTACGTCTAGATGGAAGGGGAGACTTTCAAGTTCAGTGGCATCTTGCAGGTGACCTTAAAACATTAAAGTGCATGTATAATTGTGGAATGGGTGCAATGGCAAAGTCACCGTGTTTGTTCTGCATGGAGCCTGCAAAGGTCATGGACCCAAAGTGGTGGAGAAAAGCTCCAACACGTCACATTGAGGATCCTGCTTTTCGACCAGTTTTGAAAATACCACTTGTGAATGTCCACATTTGTACAATGCATGCCCTTTGTAGAATTGTAGAAAAATTGGTCTACTTATACATCGGGTTTGCTTGGAAGATTAAGAACTCTGCAGAACGACAAGTAGCCTTGCAGTGCTTAGAAATGGTACTGTCGGATATGGGGCTTCATGGTGGCAATGTGAAAATCCAGCGGGATGAAAAGAGATCAACTGCTGAGAAGGATGTCCCATGCAAACCACCCATCGGTGGGGTGAAGGCACGGAGGTTTTTATCTAAGCCCCAAGGTACAAGAGATCCAAAGCTAACAAAACATGGAAAAATATATAACACATCTTATGTTAGCAAGGTAGAGTATCAGAGCTGGAAAAAGCTACTTATTGCAGTCAAAGACCACGAACCAACTACTCGTAACGCGAAGGCTGAGGTTTGGCGATCAATAGACATCCTATTTTTGATGTGCGACAAAGATGATTGGTCACAAGGTGATATGAACAAGTTCAAGGAAAATCTCAACCTTCTGAAAAAATCATTCAAGACAGCATGGACAGACACCCAGATTACTCACTACATGGTATTATAATGTATTCTTTCTCTCTTATGTGCAAATATGTGACTGTAAAACATTCTAACTAATTTGTTTTCATATCCAGCACATCATCTTCAATCATTTGCCATATTTTATACAGAAGTATGGGAACCCGGCAATATGGAATACCCAAGGGATGGAAAAGTCTCATTACATGGCGAGAAATGCTTATTTCAGGCACACACGACATGGTGGCTCTCGAATCAAGGCTAACAGTTTGAGAGAACTATTTGAATGGTTCTATCGTAGAATCATTCATCGAATGCAGGCAAAAGAAGTCTTGGCAAATTCAGCAACAGCACAAGCCATCAGACATTTACAACAACAAAAAGCTAAAAGATCAATGGCATACAACAACTCCGGAGCTCGTGAAAGTCAACGAAGGTGGAGAGAGACAATGGTGTATGTGAATCACAAGTGGAGAAAGATACTCTGAGTGGATGACATTGTACAAAATTTATGTAATACATGATCTTATACAATTGGTACTTGAAGTGTATCAAGATTTTGCAGGTTCAATTTTGTTTTTTGGCACGTCACCCTTATAACGAATCATGAGATGTTTGCCATACTCTAAAAGTTCATCTCGGTTTTGTCTACCAAGAGCTAGTGCCATTGCTGTGTAGGTGTAGTAATACGCTGCCCGACCACCTGTATAGCCTGGGCAGTAACCAAAACAATCTCTAGCAAACACTTTGTCCACAAGAATGACTTTATCTGCACTTTTGGGCAGCACCGGTCCACCCAAGAAGCGTGATAGTGTCTTGAATGTGTAAGTTGCTATTGAACCCTCTTGTGACATGGAACTGTGAAAAACTACTATCGGCGACTCGCAGAGCTTTGAAAGGTACTGTGCTAGGGCCGCATCCCTTCCTCGATACTCTCTTGTCCGGCGCCGAAGGAAGTCATCCTTGTCAGCAATCCAAGACTGCACATACAATGTCAGAAATGACACAAACAGAGAGAGAGAGAGAGAGAGAGAGAGAGAGAGAGAGAGAGAGAGAGAGAGTTACCATGAAGCTCTCATCCTGCAGAAAGAGATTTTCTTGCCACAGGTCTACAGATGTAGTTGACCCCTGACCTGAATGGTTAAACCAATCCTCCACTTTTTTGTTACTTTTCGATGGTCTTAGGCTTTGTCTTATTGCTTGGAAGGTGGCTTCATTAGGTAGTGTCTCCTTGTATTTTTCAGCTTTCTCAAAGCATCTTCGAAGGCATTCCATTGGATTGCTGGATGTTTCCATTGCCTCATCATCACTACTATCCTCTGAAACAAATCCACTCCTCTCCTCTTGGACTCTGGAAATAATAGCTAGGGAGCAATCCTCCCTTAAATAAAACACACTTTGCACATCATGTAAGAAGTTATAGGTCCTGTCTCCAATCCTGAAGTTAGGCACAGCTGGCAACATCATCTGAGCATGCTTCTCAGTGAAGTTACTGACATCCAATGGAAGTTTGATTTCTGTGGTTTTCATA